>NW_020200813.1:12319-25255 GCF_001531365.2 Cynara cardunculus var. scolymus
CTTTAATATTAAGATAAACTTGAAGTGTAGCTGTCGACTTGCCATCTCCAGCTATCTTCCATGGTATGATGAATCATCCTTATCTTTAAATCTTCATCGTATGCCTCTGGATGAATTTCTGAAGGATTCTCTAAGTGTTGTTGACCAGAGGGGCGATGAAGATGTTCTTTCCATCACATCCCTGGTTGTCCATCGGCCCTCTGGTTGTTCTCCAGACTTAGCCATTTCTGCCTTGATGTCTTCATCGGTCTTCTGGTTCTTTATCACTTATTGTTTTTCATTACTTTTTCACTTTATGAATTATGGGGTTTAACAGGTCTATAGTGCACGACGATAGTGACACTGTCACTATCCCATGGGAGGGTCGTCGGAGAGGACACCTGCACAATAAAACCCGAATTTCAGCTTCCAGGCTCATTTATTTCAACACCTACTCTTTTGTAAAACCCAATTTTTTTAAATATATAAATAATATAATATGAGCCCTTAAATATATTTTTTATTAAATTCATTTGAAGTGTTTAAAATATTTATGTAATTAATTAAAGGAAATAATTATATAAATCTTAAATAACTAAATAAATAATGAAAAGAAATACAAAAAGAAAAATAAAATAAAATTGTTTTTTATTATTGGATCAAAAATGTAATATATCACRTCAGGAGGGGTCTGGTTGTAAATGTCAGAAAGTTCAGGGGGCCGAACCCTCATCTCTGAAAAAGATGAGGGACCTGTTTTCCTAAAAGCATGTGACTGTTTGTAGAAAATGACCCTACAGCCTAAAACTCATGATTTGACTGATTTCTTCAACTAATAAGCCAAAAATCTTAGCATATAAATTGTAGAGAACTGGCTTAATATCGTTTTGAGTCAAATAGCTAGTAAAATTATTGAGTTTTGAGAGAGAAATCTGAGTTTGAAGTTCGGAATCAAACATCTTGATTTTTCACCGATTTTGTGTGAGATTCTTGACCAAATCTCTTGATTTTTATGTCTATGGCTTCATTTTTAGGTATTCTATCAAACCCCATTAGCATTATGTCTCATATTTGTTTTTACGTGGTTCGATTTTTATGTTTTGAAATTGTTGAATTTTGGTTTTAAAAACAAACTTTAAATGAGTAAATGGAACTCATTTTTTGTTGAAAATTCGTGTTCTTTATGTCAAAATGTTGGTAAAAATATTACTAAGAGTTTGGTGGAAAAAGAATAAAGAAAAAAGATCAAGAAACGAGCCATTTTCAAGCTCAAAAAACTTGAAAATGTGCAACCATGGCTGCTATTTTTGCCTGTGTCATGGACCGGGTCGACCTGACCCAAGGCCCGCATCCGATCCTATTAAAAACGACATGGATGGAATAGGAGAACTAAGAACGAGATTTGAACCCGTGACCTCAAGCTGAAGCTCCAACGTGCTAACCAATAGGCTAAGAACGTGTTTTGTTACTTTTTATACACTAATATTATTAATATGCATTATACATTTAAGTTTTATAAATTAGCATTTAACCCCCTAGAGTTCCAAAAATAATTTTCTCCATTACAACTTTATAAAACTCTCATCAAGTTTTTTATTTGGATTTTGTAAAATGCAAATTTTGACCCAATTTCGATTATTTATTTTATATAGTTACCAATATGACCCTATAAAAGGGAAATCAGTATTTTAGCAATAATTTGCGTATTTGCTTCCAAAATTTACCGAAATAGCCAAATTTCTTGGGGATTGGTCTATGAGCTTCATTTTTATATAATTATTTTATAAAATTACCAAAACGACCCTATATTTGGAAATCAATACTTTAGCAGTACTTTACGCTGCTTTATAAAATTATCGAAATGACTCAATGTCTTGGGAATTGGTATCTAAGTGTTATTTTAAATCTAATCCTTATGAAATTCCCAAAATGACCCTATAATTTGGAAATCGGTATTTTAGCGATACTTTACGTATTTGCTTTATAAATTACTGAAATGACCATATGTCCTGGGATTGGTATTTAAGTTTTATTTTGAATATAATCCTTATGAAATTACCAAAATGACCCTACAATATGGAAATCGGTATTTTAGCGATACTTTATGTATTTGCCTTATAAATTACCAAAATAACCTATGTATTGGGAATTGGTATCTAAGCTTTATTTTGATTGTTATCCTTATGAAATTACTAAAATGACCTCACAATTAGGGAATCGATATTTTAATAATACTTTGAGTACTGCTTAATAAAATTACCAAAATGCCCCTATGCTTTGGGATTGGATTTTTAAGCACAATTTTAATATTCGACTTATGAAATATACCAAGAATGTTCTAAATTAGGGAATTGGTTAAAGCTATACCTTTGGTATTCGACTTCTTAAGATTTACCGAAATGCCCCTAGACTTAGAAAAATGGTATTATAAACATTATTTTGAGTATTAATTATGTTGAACTTTAAAGTTATGCCATGACCATTATTTATATGGGTGTGACATGTTGTCACCATTATTCACTTGCAAATCTTAAACGAGACGTTTTGGCTATAAAACATTATTTACGTTGCAAAGTATTTAGTTTATTTATTTTGGTAAAATACTTATTGTTCTAGAAAATGTGAAGTTTATTGCACATTTTTATAAAATGAACGAGCAACAATTAATATTATAACGACAGCATATTATTAACACTATTTCAAGAAAATATTTGAGGGAGAATGAGATATGATGGTATCGGGGGTTGATCAATAAAAAATTGTTAAGATTAGTCGTGTTAAGATTGTTGGAGAATAATGATCAATTTAGTTTCGATTATCTAAGGTGCTTAAGAATGGTATGAATTATCATGTAGGTTGCGGTTTTTGAGAGAACGACCTATCGAACGTTAACGATTCAAGGGGAGTACATATGTTTGCATGATTATTACAAAGTATTTTATCCATGATGTTTGCATGATGTATTTATACGCATATGATGATAACTTGATTGTATTGATGTACATGATATTCAAGTATATACTTGATATGAAAGATAATGTTGATGAGAAAGATTATGATGACTTGGTATTATTAATATTACATTCAAGTATGTGTATAATGTGAAAGATGACGATGATGCATATGTGATTTATGTTATCACTTGCATGAGATGTATGTTGTATGTAACCTTAAGATTTGCATTAGTGAGTGAGTATTGCAAATAAATGATATGCAACTAGTATGATTCAGAAAGATTCGTCCACCGTACGGGGTGGGTTGGACATGAAAGGAGGGCTTGCAATTCCGAGGTCTTGGAGTCCTCGTGCATAGAATACGCTACATACGCAAAGAAAAGTGACGAGCCGAGGCCTCACTTGCAAGATAATAACTAAAATACACTAAAACATTGTTTATATGTGCATGTGATCATGAAACCATATTGTATTCACTAAGCTTTTAGCTTATACTATACGTGTATATATCTCAGGCATCATTTGTCAGTAGACGAGTTGAATGAAGAAAGACAAGACTATGTTTTGAATCATACTTGATTAGATATTTTAATTAGCATTGATTACCTTAAAGTATTTATGCTTTCGCAGTTATGTAACGAATTATGTTAAATGCATTATGTATGTTTAAAATTTTAAGTTCGTATTTTGTTCATGACATAAGTTATTAAGAATGACGTCACGACACTCGAACGAAAGAAAAAAAATCGGGGCGTGACAAGTTAGTATCAGAGCCATGGTTTAAGTGAGCTAAGTTATTATTAACTTAGACTTAAACTAAGAATCAGATGGTGAGAGCCCGTGAAGGCCATTATATGATCTTTAGTCATGAAACTCTTAGTCAAAGTGAATTATGAAATTGCTAATTTTCCACTCCTAGGACTAAGGAATGATTCTACCTAAGTTTGATCACTACTTACTTTCTAGTCGATATAACCATATGAAGTGGCATATATAAATGTATGATTGGTTAAGTTGTGGACCTCCAAAAGGCTACATAGGGCAACAAAAGGTTTCTAACCTTTAAGATACCGGCTTGATCATTTTCTTATTGGTAGTCGAACGGATTAATAAGAAGTGTTTGACTTAAGTACCTAGACAGTCATTAAGTAATCATGAGTTTTTACTTAGCCATTGTCTTATGTTTTTTTGATGATTTAGAATTCCTAGATTGTTAACCAATAATCCTATACATTCGGTTAGTAATTATTGTAAGCCGATGAAAAGTTAGAAGGAGGATAAGTGACAACTAAATTTGGAGATAGAAAGTTTCAAGGACTCAGAAATGAGTACACATGTTAAGGATTATGAGCATTACACATTTTTTTTATGAGAAATATGTTTTAACCCTATTACTTTGTGATTGGTACTTGGTATAAATTATTTGGAATGCGTTATGTGATACATACATTACATGATTTTGTTATAATGCAAAATTGGTGATAAAATTACATGTATTATATGTATGTATGGCTCGTCTATCTTTATAGTGGGATGGTTAGTGATGGGACGAATCCCAACCATCGAGCGAGGAAGGAAAATACGTGAAGTTTACTTTTTGTGCATAGTGAAATTTTATAATAAGAATAAAAATAGTGTGCATAGGTATACTAAAGATCGAAATGTTCATTATTATATAATGTCTAAGAGAGTGACAAGGTCAATGAATGCTAATGATCGTGAAGATAACAGAGTCGAGGGAGTGACCTCAACCCCAACCTGAAGCAGAAATGGTTCTAGTAGACCATCCATTCAGCCTACACAACCAGAAGTAAACATTGCCGAAGAGATATCACGTTGTATACACACTGCTTTACCTGGAATGCTTGAGCAGATCCAATCTGCAACACTTAAGATGGTAGAAGCTTGTTTGAAGCATAATAGACCTTCGGAAAATGAAACTTATGAAATTAAGGAGACGACTAATAATGAAACTCACAATCATGAGGAGTCAAACGAGGAGGCACACTCCAACCATAAAGAAGTTCAGAAACCCGATAACAAAGGATGTAGTTACAAATCCTTCACCAACACTCGTCCTTCTATTTTTGAGGGAAAAAATGGGCCTCTGGTAGCTATGGTCTAGCATTAAATCTAACAGTTATTCAAGTAGCCCTAAATCAACTGTTTCTAAAAACAAGTCTCGTTCTTCAAATCAGTATTATTAAGGGTATGTCATTGGATCACCCAATTATTATTCAAAAGCTAAAAATGTTTGGGTCAATAAAGCTAATTCTGCTTTGTCTCATAAATCTATTGTTACTAATCCTATTCTTCCTTGCATTGTGAGATCCATTAATGATATAATCAATCTTAGCAAGAGAAGAATTACGTGCTCAACATACAGAACCAATGATTTTGTCAATAGAAAAAGGTACAACAAATGGTATGAGGACAACAAATACTAGAACAGTTGGAATTTTTTTAACAGGTATGACAATAATTGGTATGGATCTTATTGTTTATCTGATTTGCCTGTTAAAAGTGCTAAAAAGAATACATCTAATAGGAATAGATGGTTTGACAGTTACCATATTCCCTAGCCTGATACTAACAAAGTAGGACCTAAGTTTGTCTGGGCACCAAAATCAACTTGATCTGTTTTACAGGTGTGTCATTGTTGTGCTGTTGAACCCAAATACTCTTAATTTGTAGAAACACAGTTTATGAAAGATGAGAATTAAAACCAACAGTGTATCTCGAATGATTAATCGAAATATTCAAATAATAAATAAGAACAATTGAATGACTTGAATATGTCGAATGCTTTCATTGATAAATATGAAGAACAATAAAAGCAAAACGTTATCTCACAAAATTTGTGTATAGTGTAAGTCGGCTCCTTCAGGTTATTTGAACCTGAGGAGGAAGCCTTCTTATATACGCCAATGTCTAACAACTATGCTATAAAATAGGCTTGAAACTTTGAGATGACTGGTCTGCATCTTTATCTTTGACTTCCCTTAAAAAGCGGAGCAGACTTGGTCAAGCCGCCTCAAACTGTTAGACACTTCTGAGAATGTCTGGGCTAACACGCGCGTTCCATGGAGAAAGTAGTCAGAAGCTTTGCATGTACATACAGAAGCGCTGCATGTACTATGCAGAGGCTCTGGGTCTTGGAGTTGTAACATTGTGTAAAGCGCTTATGCTTTTTGGCGCACAAGGCTTGATCGTCCACAGGGATAGAGCGCAGGCTCTGTATGAATGGAACATTCACTATTGAGTAAGAGCTCTGGTTCTTGATCTTCTGCCTGAGAGATCTTAGTCCAGACCGCTTCAATAGACTAAGTCCTATTCGACTAGAGTAAGAGACTTCTTACTTACACTTTCATAGGTTGGGGTCTAACAATCTCCCCCTAAGTGGAAATAAGGCAGGCTCTTACTTGAATTACAAAACATAGTATAATCGAAGCCAGAGGTTAGAAAGAACCTCTGAATTACATTTACTATCTAAAGAAGTACAATACGATTGGAATGGAAATTACATCAACTTAAAGATAGAAAAAAAAAACTTACAAAAGATAAGAGGTCTAAACATTTTGAAGTCTAATGAACTTCCTAAGAAGTTCACGAAATTCTAGCATGTTGTGTATCAACCTTAGGATAATTCTTGCTCGCTCCTTTGCTCCTGGGAGTTGTCTCTGCTCCTTACTAGATTATCTCTGATGTAGCGAAAGGTAGAGTATGAATACTTGTAGTTTTGGTTATCCCGAAAGAAGATCTTCTTATTGTGTGCATGTCGAAATACCACTCCCACTTCTGGTTCCACCAATACAGTCCAAGAGGGGATGCTATTGATGCCCTGCAGATCTTCATTTGGTGCAGCAACAGTCAATTGATCCACTCCCAGATCCAGAGCTAGTTGAAAATCGAACTTGCTTCTGAAGTCGAGAAGGTCTGTCATGGTTTGTCTTACAGCAGAGTTGGTCACAACATATTTAATCCCCTTGTCCTTCTTGTGATATGTGAAGTAAAACAGAGAGAGAAGATCCCATGGATTCAAATTTATAAGGTCACAATCTGTGAACTTGCAGATCTGTTCACGAGACCTTTCCACCATATACTCGTAGAAGATAATTTGGTTATGCGCGAAGGTACACTTCTTGATGTCGATGAGTTGCTTGATTCCATCGACGAAATGGACTGCAGAGATGGGATGTGTGTAGCGATCCAGGAACCTCTGCCTGATATGCTCTTGAACCATTGGATGAAGATTGATCTTTTAGACCAGTGTCTCTTCTCGTAGGTTGTAGAGAAATTGGTAGATTTCCTTGCTGTCTGCTTTGTCCTTGATTGGCTTATCAAGGGGTGTAGGCGTAAACATTGCGTCCATGATCTTGATCTTTTGTACTAGATCAGAGGGATGCTTTCTTTTTGGCCTATTGCTTGCTCCTTCTTTGTCTGCTCTGGTTGGTCTGACAGGTACCCTCTGCCTTATTGCAGGTGTGACTAGTCTGGTCCTTTGAGCAGGGACCCTAGCTCTGTTTGTATTTTGTTGTGGTGGAGGAACAACAATAGTGACCCCTTCTAGAGGAACGATGTTGGTCCCGTAAGGGTCTAAAAGAAGAGAAACAATTTGTAGAAAGGGGGGATGAATACAAACACAATATTTTCAAATTTAAAATATATATTGATAGAGAAGATCAATACAGATTTTAAAAGATTGTTTGCGGAAAGATAAGGTAATAAAAACCTATCTAAACAATATTTGGTTACACACAGAGCTTTAGCAATTACAAGAAAAGAAGTTTCTAAAAGAAAGATCCTTTACTTAAGCTAGAAAATGCTTGAAGTAAGAATTAGGTTACATAGAGAGATGTGCTCTCTCTGCATGGAGAAGAAACACTTTTATTTATACCCAGTGCATTAAATGTTCATTTAATACAATATGGTAGGTTTAGAGTGCATGTCAAGCCTTAAGAGGAAGACTTGTCCTTTGCTACATTGAATAGTACAGAAGCACTATTCATGAGCAGACATCCTTACCTAAAGTTGGTGGATAAAGAGTCGACTAGTCGGCTTCGTACCGTACTAACTTTCGTAAGGGTATGGGTTTTGTCTTTGTGTGCATAAGGACAAGACAACAACAATCGTGCTAATCAAGCTTCCTTTGATTGCTGAATGCTGGAATGACCTGAAGGTGTCGTCATCATTCGCTGAAGCTTGAGCAGTCTTCACACATATGTAGACAGACTTGTAATCACTGAATACCGCTTCAGATCACGTACTCGTCGGTCTCTAATCTTCAGTTTCAGTCTTCGACGTTTGTTGAAGGTTCTTTGGTGTGAGTGTTGTCTTCTTGAAGTATTGCTGTCTCTGATAGATTTATAATGCAAGTTCTTCAGCGATCACTGAACAGACTCAGTGAAGATCGCTGGAACTGAAAATACAGAAACATAAATACAACGTATAAGTGAGAAGGGATTATCATCAAATCACTGAGAGAGAGAGGATCAACAATCTCCCCCTATTTGATGATAACAAGATAACATAAAGAAGGTTATCTTATCAAATAATAGTAGATAAAAAGTTACATATAAAATAGATGTCTCTTTTTACTATTTTGGGATCTTTTTCAGTTTGGTCAGTCTCAGCTTGATAATTTTTCTTAAGTTATATCTAAGAAAATTATAAGTACCGAAACTGAAACTGAAAGCTTATTCACTGACTTATAGATTGTCAGTGATTGCGAAAAGTAACACAGGAACTCATAGACTTGTGTCCCTATTACTTTTTTCAGGGATCTTTTTCAGTGAAGTACATGGAATACTCATTTTATTAATCATAGAAAATATTACAAGTATTATAGTACATGTTCAGAACTTACAGAATATAAGTACAATCACTGAAAGAAGACATAGTACACGAAGTTACAAGGAAAAGTGGATTGTTGTTACAATGAGAAACTAATCTAGAGATCTCAGATCTATATACCCAGGTACACTTTCACCAAGTTTTCTTCAACGTAGGAATTCCCTTTGTATCTTCAGATCTACGACTTTTCCTGGCATGCTATCATCTATCCAGAGTAAAAGATAAACCAAATGATCCATTGGACATAGATGTAGCTCTGACATTCTCTGAAATCTAACTTCACCTTCATAGTCAAGGAATATAACTCCTAACACAGGTTTAAAATGCACAGAGTTGGGTGTATAGGGACCCTTATCTGGCAAGTCAAGATTCAACACAGAAATGTCTGTACTCTTATGAGCCTTCAGGACTTCATCTAAGGAGAACCTTGTTTCATGTTCATTCCTTAGGAATGGTCCTTCGTTAGGATCATAGAGTTTTTATTTCTTCTTCCAACCTTTCTTCAGAGTTGGCCGGTCAGGGACCTTAACATACCTGGATATCTTTTGATGAGCTTGTTGATGGTGTCCTCGATAAGTGTATTGTGTCTCGACTTAGATTGTTGAATGGCTAGTCTGATCTCCATTCATTCGCTGTATCCATAGCGGCCAAGGTAGGAAGGGTACTCGGTAACGGCATCAAGATTGTCCCTGGTGATGAGCATTGAGACCAATGTTCCACCATTTTTAGAACGTCCGTTGATGCTGACGCTGATAATTAGGCAGGGACTGATTCTCTTTTTCAGTTTTGCTTCGCTCCATTGCTTGTCCTTATCCACCACCTTCAGTTTCTTCTTGCGTTCAGCTTCTACAATCGAAAGAAGTTTAGCCTGGGCTTGGACAACATTCACCATTTTCTTGGACCTTTTCTTGGGATGGACTGTTTCAGCTAGTGACTTAGCCTGCTTCAAGCTGTCTTCAGTCTATTTTCTTTGAAGTTCTAGCTCTTCTTCAGCCCGTAATGCCTCGAGTCTTTCAGCTTCAGATAAGAAGTCAAACTCACCACCACTAGAGGTACGAAGAGGAATTTTTACTCTAGTCTGGTCGAGTGACTCCTTCAGCCGAGACATCTGCTGGTCGGTAGGAGCACAAGAAGTGGGTTGATCAGGTAACCACTCCAGTCGACCGCAGGTTGTTGATGGAGTATGAAGCTGATATTCTGAAGTAATCACTACCTGGGAGGTAGAGTATTCAAACAAAGGTTGTTGAGAGATTTTGAATAATATCTTCAAGTTACCTTCTTTAGCGACCGCCTTGCCTTTCAACTTGGGGTCCTGGTTCCCTGATGGAGTTGATTCACCTTGCCTTTGCTCCTCCTGGGATGCGGAATCCTCGAGAGTAACACCTTTGGTGACTGTTTATGGTTTCTGGAACTTGATGGTAAAGTCATCTTCATCATCATCGTCGTCGTCACCATCTAGATCATCTCTGGTGTCTGGAATAACAGGTTCATCATCGTCTTCATCATCATCTTCATCTTCATCATCATCATCATCATCATCATCAGCAGCAGCGATGGTATGGGCATCATCACTAGGGATGACATCTACATCCTCAGCTAGAGCAGCTTCGGTGGTAGGGATTACAGGAGCAGCGACTGCTTCAGCTCCGAGAGCCTTAGCTTCAAATGCAACTGAAGCTGATACTGGACGAACGGCCTGAGAAGTCGTAGGAACAGCATCGGATGATTCACCAGCATTGGACCTCATCTCCCCCTCTCTGGCTAAGACTTGGGAGACTTTGTCAGAGAGTTTGTCCAAGCGCTGACGCTGGAGAACCATTGAATTTTCTAGCCTTTGCAAAGCATTGGCTAGAGTTTCCATTGCCTCACGCGTCTCATGGAGCTGAACGTGATCATTGGCAGAGAAAGATGGTTCAATCACTCGAGCTGGTTGACGGACAGCATCAAGGATTTGTTGAAGAAGACCAGTCTGCTGATCAGCTATAGCCTAAGCATCGTCAGCCCTACTGTGAAGAACAACAATGGCGTCGTTGTTGGCTTGAACAACTTCTTGGAGAATCAGGAGATGACTCTGAACTTCTTGAACATTCGCCTGGAGGGCAAGTAAATTCGTATCAAGATCGCCTTGACCGGGCATCTCTTGGTGAACTTTGTTGATCATACAGAGGACGATATCAACGACGTGAAGGAGAAGTTTGACGTTAGATGCCATATCATAGTCATCATCGATCTCTTCATCTCCTCCATCATCTTTCTCTCTTTCTTCCTCTTCCACTTCCTGAGCATCAGGCTGATGCATCGAAGAAGGACCTGCAAAAGAAGAAGTGTGAGTTGAAGGCTCAAGGTTAAAAGAAAAGAAACGGTAGGAAGATGGAATACCTGAGGGGCCTTCAGTGACATCTAAAGGATTGTCACTGGCATGAGCAAAGATGTCCTCAAGAAGATGGACATCCGTATGCTGAGGAGCATCGAGAGGAGCAGCCTCTGGTCCAGTGGTGCGCATCTCAGTATCCAGAAGGACAGTCGCTGATAGATCATCGACATGTGTAAAGACCAAGAAGGGAGGAGAAGAGAAAATGGTTGAGAAGAGACATGGGTGTTCAGCGGTGGCGGCACTGATATTTACACTTTTAGTGATTTGGGTCACTAAAGTGATTGGTGAAGGTACCACTGAATAGTTATTGAATAGTTCTCCCCCTCTTGACGATTTTGAGGACCAGACTGGTCTTGGTCCTTATCATCGTCAAGTCTTCTCCTCTTCGATGGCTCGGCATAAGGAGAGGAGTCCATTCGTCTTTTTGGCGTCTGCTTCTCTGCTTGAGGCATAGCCTTGAGTTTCTCCTCAAAGATTTTGAGGAGATATTTGACTGCATCGTCAACTCATCGAATATCGACATCCAATCAGTAGTTGAAAGCGGCCAGAGAATGTTTGATGGCCTCTGCTGCTTCAGTGGCTTTGTTGTTGAAGTCGAATGTGAAGTTCGCCACCTTCTATAGAAGTCTGTCACCCAGAGCATTCATTGCGCCCAGAGTGACATAATCCATAGGTACGTTGAGAAGGATGATTGCTTGGGCGTCAAGAGAAATGGACGCTTCACCCCTCTGCATGGATGCTATGAACTCTTGCAAGGCCTCTGCATTTTGTTCCATCAATTCCATTAATGTATCGAGACTAGAAACATTCATCAAAGACTCAGCTCTCAATACTGCTAAGGATGCTCGTACCTCATCTAGAGCAGATGCGGAAGGGGACGGCTCTGCACGGGCCATGATGAGTTTTAACTTTTCCAAGGAGCACCGCAAAGAGGTGACAAGGGAATGGAACTCTTCCCTTGTGACATATGCTGGTTGTGTAACGTCTGGCTCAATACATGGGCTAGATTGAGTCCTTGTTCCAGGGATACCTTCGTTCACGACATGGTTGATGTTGGTCAGGGAAGGATTTCCAGCAGATCCTCATGTTTCTCCTTGAAGAGAATCCACTACTGCTGTTTTGTCAGGGAGAGTATCCCAGGCAGGTTCAGAGCCAACCATAGGACTCGCCATGAGTGGACAAGAAGGTTGGTCAAGAATCTCCATGTCTTGTGCACCTATTTCTTGCTCTGAACAAGGTGGGGAGTCTACACGTGTAGAGGAAATGAATTCCTCTGTATTGGAAAGTGGCGTGATATGGGGAGACATATCACTTATTCGTTCAAAGGTTGCACCCTTTCGAGAGGGTGTTCCCTGAGGTGTGGCTTCCCTTTGGCTGTCATAACTAGAGGCAGATGCGACCTCTGGTTGGTTTGGTTGGTTTGGGTTCGAGGTGTGCACCTCTGTTCAATGACTTTTGTGTCTCGACCACCGGAGTCAGATGTTGTTTGCACTGGGAGTTGGGGTGTTGAAATGTATGTGCCTATTTATCCTAGGCTGCTCTGGCTCACCTTGAGACAGAGCAGCTGCTGCACCTCCTCCCTGTCCTTCTTCTTCTTCTTCTTCTCCTCATTCTGCTCCTTCTGCTCCTTCTGCTCCTCCTTCTTCTCCTTCTCCTTCTCCTTCTCCTTCTCCTTCTCCTTCTCCTACTCCTCCTGCTCTTCCTCCTCGTCCTCCTTCTCCTTCTCATCCTCCTCCTTCTCCTTCTCCTTCTCCTCCTCCTTCTCCTTCTCCTCCT
>NW_020200813.1:25616-35331 GCF_001531365.2 Cynara cardunculus var. scolymus
CTTCTCCTTCTTCTTCTCCTTCTTCTTCTTCTTCTTCTTCTTCTTCTTCTTCTTCTTCTTCTTCTTCTTCTACTTCTTCTTCTTCTTCTTCTTCTTCTTCTTCACTCTCACTCTCTTCTTCTTCCTCCTCATTCTCCTCACTAGAAGTGTAAGACCTAGCAACATCATCGAAATGCTCTTGGTCATCCTCTTGATTAGAGCTAGAGGATTGATGAGCTTCTTCCTCTGCTCTGAGTCTAGCCTCTTCCTTTAGGCGTGCAATCCTTGCCTTTCGAGCTTCTTCTGTTTGCTCTTCCTCTGCTCGTACACGAGCAAGCTCTTCTAGTCTGGCTTACTCTGCACGGTCTTCCTCTTCCATTTTCTTTCTCTCCCTCTCTATTTTCTTTTTCTTTGCCTCCTCTCTTTTTCTTTGTTTCTCCCTCTCTTGCTCTAATCTCACCGCCTCTTCCTCTGCTTGAGGCCTTAAGGTGTCCTCTGTTCTCTCTTCTTCTTCGGCTGTTCCTATGCGTACCGGGGTTCGAGGCACTAGTTCTAGTGCCTCACGTGTACGTCTGTACGCTCTCCTAATCTTCTTCGTCTTCATATATGCAAAGAGCTTCTATGGAATGGGCCTTTCTACAGCGTAGCCCTCTTTGTTGAGTATTGGCCTGTAGTGAGTGAGCACGTTCACTTTGTGCACGGGCAGACGAACCACATCTATGTTGTTGTCGTCAAGAATAGGCTTGAGGAGAAGACCCAAGAAGTGTGGAAACAGCAGAGATGGTAATTCTTTCCTTTTGGTCACTTCTTGACATTTCTTGGCCACGGCAGCCTTGAACTCTGTGTAGAGTATCAAGGAGAAATCCAGGGACAGATCGAAGAAGATGCCATACATAATTTGAAGAATATTAGTGGAGCACATGTCTAAGCTCCCAATCTTCCAAGTCAGTGATCTGTTTACCGATGTGAATAGAGTGTTCCACATTGGAGGTAGGTATTGGCGACGATACTAAGATGGGTATTGGATATCCTTGTTGTACCCCAAAATTTCAAAAAGGCAACGATCTCATCCCTAGATGGGAGAAGGGTGTACTCAGCAAGTCCTAGGTCTGTTTTTGTTGGGATTTCAAGAACGCGGGAAAACAGGGACCTGGATATACGAACAGTGAAGACCTCCTTTGAAGATGAGACATAACTGGTTTCCTCAACGGTATTTAGGGTTGTGGTGTGGGTTTGGGAATTTCCAGATTCGGAAGACGACATAGTTGCAGGTTCTTGGTAAAAAGGGTTTGGAAAAACTAGGGTTTCAAGAATCAGTTCTTGATTCTTAAAATGGGTTGAGAAAATAGATGGTATGACTTACTTGACAAAGAAGATGAAGGTTTGATCACTGAATGGAGTTCCAGAAACTAGTTTGAAATTTGAAGAAAGAACAATGACGGTTGGAGAGTTGAAGACGACGAGTTCTCTTGAATTTCTTTGTAAGCGTAAAAAGAAATTTGGGGGTAAATAATTTGTTTAAATAGAAAAAGATAAAGCACTCAAGTAATTTACGCCCCAATCGTCAGATTAAAACTGAAGCGGTTTTTGCATAGCCTGTGAGGGAGCGCCACGTGGACTGCCAGCTGCAAGTGGCGCCTCCCGTGTTTGAAAAATTTAGCTCACAGGAGGTGACGCTTAGTTTAAATGACAGCTATTAAAAAATATTAAAAATAAGAACCGTACGCCTTCTTAATTAAATAATATATTTTAGATTTTCAAAAATAAATTTAACAAGTGTAAATACTCTGGTTTGTGTAAAATAGCAACCATTAGACAGACGCTTTGTATGAGAGTATAGAGTTGTTGTATTTAAATTGCTTGAGAATTTGAAAAAGGAACCAGAGTATTATATGAAGAGAACATACCTTAGGATCTCATACAGATATTCGTGGTTGGACTATACATCTCCTCTACATAGAAAACTTGCTAAGTTTAGAGGCAGAGGCTCTGTATAGTACATACAGAGTCTCTGTCCTATAATCATAGGAGTTTTGAAGCAGAGGCTCTGTATAGTACATACAGAGGCTCTGTGTGACATGATTTTGATCTCCTCCTCGACTTGAGCTCTGCTTATCTGCTCCCCCTTGAACTATGCTTGGATCATATTTGATAAGTATTGCACAAGCATAAGAACCAAGGTACAGAGGCTCTGTATCACAAGACAACTAGGACTTGAGCAAGAGGCTCTGCATGTACTATGTAAAGGCTCTGTCTCATGGATCATTACAATAAAAACAATAAGAACAGAAGTATATAAAAGGGATGCAGAGGCTCTGTATAGTACATACAAAGGCTCTGGCTTAGTTGGAAAGATTTAGCATACCCAACTTGCTAACCAAAAAGTTAAATCTCTTTTCATCAAGAGCTTTTGTGAATATGCCAGCAAGTTGTAAATCTGTACTAATAAAAAACGTTTCAATCGTACCTTTCTTTACATGGACCTTGATAAAATGATATCGAACATCGATGTGCTTTTTTTTGAATGTTGCACAGGATTAACTGTGATTGCGATAGCACTTTCTGAATCACATAGAATTGGAATCTTCTCAAACTCTACGCCATAGTCTTTCAGTTGAGTTTTCATCCATATCACTTGGGAACAACAACGGGCTGCAGCTACATACTCTGCTTCAGCTGTGGAAGTAGAGATGCAGTTCTGCTTCTTTGAGGTCCAACTTTTGAGCTTGTCTCCAAGTAACTGGCAGCTCCCTGATGTACTCTTTTGATCATGTTTACAACCTGCATGATTAGAATCTATGTACGTAATAAATTAAAACCAGAATGCTTTGGATACCAGAGACCCAGAAATTGAGTTCCCTTAAGGTATCTAAAGATTCTTTTCACAGTAGAAAGGTGAGATTCCTTTCGGTTTGCTTGAAATCGAGCACAAAGACATGTAGCAAGCATGATGTCTGTTCTACTAGCCGTGAGGTATAGTAGTGATCCAATCATTCCACGGTAATTCCTAACATCCACCGGTTTTCCAGATGGATCTGTGTCAAGCTTAGTTCCCATAGCGATTGGTGTTCTCATGGTGGAAGAGTTGTGGAGTTGGTATTTCTTTAATATGTCGGAGACATACTTAGCTTGGCTAATGAGAATACCGTCCTCCCTCTGTTTTACTTGCTAGCCGAGGAAGAATGTTAATTATCCCATCATGCTCATTTCAAACTCGCTCTTCATCAACGTAGATAACTTATCATAATGCCTCTGGTTCGTTGAACCAAAGATAATGTCGTCCACATAGATCTGTACTAAGAGCATCTCACCTTTATACCTCTTAATAAACAAAGTGGTATTGATTTTACCTTTTTCAAAACCATTAGACAAGAAAAAAGACAAGAGACGTTCATACTAGGCTCGAGGTGCTTGCTTTAGTCCATCCAGAGCTTTGTCCAAGAAATAGACGTACTCTGGGTGTGTGGAGCTTTCAAACCCCGGAGGTTGTTGAATGTAGACTTCCTCCTTCATCTTACCACTTAAGAAGGCTGACTTAACGTCCATTTGATGGACTCGGAAGCCCTTGTGAGCAAAGAAGGCTAAGAACAAGCATATAGCTTCTAGCCTTGCTACTGGCGCAAAGGTCTCGTCATAGTCTATGCCTTCTTTCTGGCAATAGCCTTCTGCTACGAGCTAGCTTTATTTCTCACGACGATCCGATCCTCATCCTTCTTGTTCCTGAAAACCCATTTACAGCCAATTGCAATTTTATCCTTTGGCAAAGGTACAATAGTCCATACCTTATTCCTTTCGATTGTTGGAGCTCTTCTTGCATGGCGTCGACCCAACTAGGGTCTTGTAGGGCTTCATGGACTTTCTTAGGCTCTACCATGCTTAGAAAGTTTACGAATAAACATTCATTAGCCGTGGCAGCCCTTGTCTTCACACCGCTTGAAGGGTCACCAATGATCTGGTGAAGAGGATGATCCTTTGTCCATCTTGTTCATGGGACAGATACAGAGGTTGAGGACATTTGATCACGTTCCATAGGCATATTTGGCATTGAGCTCGGTGATGGCGAAGAAGGTTCTGCTTGCTCCCCCTCGGATGATGGTACAGAGGAACCAGGTGCAGAACCAGTGGTATTATGCTCTGGCTCTACGAGACTAGGCTCTGATGCAGAGCTTGTTTGCTCTGGTTATGGATTGGCATGATCACCAGAGGAAACAGAGGTGTGTGAAGGACCAGAGTCAGATGTACTTGTCGTTTATGGTTCTTCACTTACACTTGCAGATTCATCGCTTGGTGCACGTAGAGAGATGTCTTCATTGCCATAGAAGTCTTCAAATAAGAGCTTTAGTTCCAATTCCCTTGACTTCATTTGAGAATTGGAAGTCTGCTTGTTAAGCTCGAATCCAGAGCTGAGGTACTCTGAAGTCACTAGTTCTTTATCGTCGAACGAGATGTTGATGCTTTTCATGACTGTCTTGGTTCGTTGATTGAAGACTCTGTATGCCTTGGCTTTTGTGGAATAACCAAGTAACTTGCCTTCATCCGCCTTCTTATCAAACTTGCCAAGTTGATCTCGATCATTCAGGATTAAGCATCTGCAACCAAAGACATGCAAAAATTTAACGTTAGGCTTTCTTTGGTTGATTAGTTCATAAAGCGTCTTCATATGCCTTTTTACCACCGTTGCTCTATTTTGAATAAAGCAAGCGGTCGAGATGGCTTCAGCCCAAAAGCGGGTTGGAAGACAAGAGCTTGCTAGCATGGTTCTTGCTGCTTCGACCGAAGTTCAATTCTTTCTTTCCATGACACCATTTTGTTGTGGTGTCCTTGCTGCAGAGAAGTTCTGAGTTATGCCCTGTGTGTCTAAGTACGTATCAATCTTTGTGTTCTTAAACTCTGTTCCATTATCACTTCTCAGCTTTTGAATTTTGCTTTGTAGAAGTACTTGAATCTTGGTCATCAACTCGATTAGCAGCTCTGGGACATCTGATTTCTGCCTTAGAAACTCAATCCAAGTATATCGTGAGTATTCATCAATTAAGACTAAGATATACTTCTTACCAGGCAAGCTCTACACAGAGATTGGACCACAAAGATCCACATGAAGCATATGCAGAGGTCTGACACATGACACATCTGTCTTTGTTTTGTGTGATGCTCTTTTGAGCTTTCCCATTTCACGTGCAGAGCAGAGATGGTCCTTTTCGAACTTCATGGCAGGAAGTCCGTCAACCAGATTATTCTTTACAAGCTTCTCTATATTTTGGAAATTGAGGTGAGACAACTTGTGGTGCCAAAGCCAAGCTTCTTCACACTTGCGAGATACGAGACAGAGACTCTCTGAATTATCTCTTGGTGAGAAGTTCATGAGATATAGATTTCCCTTTCTTTTGGCTCTTAGCAACTCCTGACCTGATTCTGACATAATGGAGCAAGCTTCCTTTTGGAACTTGACAATGTAGCCAGAATCACATAGTTGACTTATGCTCAAGAGATTATGTTTAAGCCCAGAGACATAAGCAACCTTAGGGACATAAACCTTACCTTGAAGTAGATCTCCATATCCTTTTATCTCTCCTTGCATGTTATCCCCAAAGGTCACTTTTCCTCCAATCTTCTCTTCGTATGAGGAGAGCAACCTCTTATAGCCGGTCATGTGTCTTGAGCATCCGGAGTCAAGATACCAAATGTCCACATGCGGCTTCTACAAAACAAATTATAGGGATTTAGGTACGTATTTCATAATGGGTCCTCGATGATTAGGGACAGAGGATAGCTTTTTAGGCTTTGGGAGAGGCTTCGTCTCTTCACCTGAGTTACCAGACTTGGCTTTACGAGCCTTCTTTCTCTTCTGGGTCTTCTTGGATTTCATCCTTGATGACCCAGACAGAAGACAGTTAGGGTAAGAGAAATGCTGCTTTAACTTGAGCAACAGAGAGAAACATTCACAATTATGAACACATTTTGAATGGCAAAATGATTTATTAGATTTAAAGAAAACATTATTACAATCATTCCTTGCATTGGTAGTTCTAACAAACTTCCTACCTAGATCTGATTGTTTTAACAGTGAATGAGTCTTCTTTGTTTTCTTCTTCCCTACTCCATTGGCCATCAGAGGCCTCTCTGAAACAGAGGAATTAACATTAGAGCATGCAGCGGATTTTCCCTTATGTTTTGGAGTGAATTTAATTGGCTTAGATTTGGTTATTGAGCCCTTTGATGAAGAAGAAACAGACTTTGTATTCTTTACCCTGTATTCAAACTTGGGAGCGGATTTAGCACTTGTCGTCATGCTTACACGGCAAGAACCTAGAAGAATCTTTTTCTCAATAGGGGTTTTGCAACCTCTGGTTCTTTGGCTACTACCTCTGTCTTAACTTGCTCTTTAAATGAGTCCATCTCTGACTCAGAGTCATAGTCAAGAAAATCCTTGTGTGAATATCGAAATACAGAGGTATCATTAAGAGCTTGAGATTCTCGTATGCATGAGCTAGAAGCTTCGTCCGTCTTTGTTTTGTGGGACGTTCAAAAGTATCCGAGGAGTTACACTCAGAAGAATCTGCATGACCTTTAGGAGGATAATTCAAGGCCTCAAGCAAATCTTGCTCGAAAACCTGTCTTATCGTTTCTTTGAAGTCATCCAATAAGTTAGGATCCAGAGTTTTAAGAAAATTTCTTTTGGATGAACTCTTTGAGAGTCCCTAAATCACTGATCAATCTTCATAAACATCACAACAATGGCAGAATCTTGATATTGCATGAAGAACATTCATAAGAACATTGAGAGGAAAAGTCAATCCTTACAATTCAGTCAAACCTCTCTTTTTATACATATTATTACAATTAGCTCTCTTCTCTCAAATTACAAAGACTAAGCACTATTTATATGGTCAAACTAACAAACACAAGTCAAAGTCAAACTCCTATAAGAATGTCAAACACGCTGACTTTTACAATTATAGACTATATTTAAACTTTCAAGACGAATACAATTAATACAGATTTTCAGTCCTAACATTCTCCCCCTTTGTATTCAGACTTGAAAGAAAATTCTGCGCTTTGAGTCCTTGTTTGAACTTTGAAACATTATGCACAATATGTCTTCTTTCAAAATAAATCTTCAACTTGTAATCTTCAAGTAATCATCTGTTGAGATAGATCTTCTAGCGTTCTCCCCCTCGAATGTAGAATCACGGTGATCTTCTCTTTTAACAATGTAAAACAGAAACAATCTTCAGAAACACTGTACAAGATGTGATCTTCAAAGGATCTTCAGATAACAAGTCTTCAGTAAACTGTTGTGAAAATGATCTTCACATTCAACATCTCTCAGTCGTTGTAGCACACAAATAATCTTTCTGCGATTATCTTCAGTCGCACTTCTTTTGAGTCTTTTGCCAACACACTGAAGTTACTCCGTCTTTTACCAACACTGAAGTTACTCCCCCTTGATCTTTGCATCAAATCCCCTTTAACAATGTTCGGAAATGAATATTTCATTCATTATTACTTATACTCCCCCTTATGATGAAATGAGAATCATTCCATCATACAAAAGATGAATGAAATTTTTCGAGTAAGCCGTAAAATCATGAACTGTAAGTAGATCTTTGCAAATCCACWTATTTAATCTTTTCAGATTAGGGGAATGGGAAGGTAACAACCAATTTCAACGTATGAAATTGTTTTCAATCTTTATAAAAAGATTGGCCTGTGAGTATAACAGATATACTCAATACAACAGATATACTATATATATGAGACTTTTTTATGTTCATCTCACCAGGTCTTCCATTCAATCATCGATAGCTAAAAAAATAGCATATCTATGAATGTTTTGGCAAATTAACATATAAAATACTAAATCTGTGTAGTGTAAAAGAATAAAGCAATTAATGCTTCTGTTTAGGCTCAAAAAGATAAACCGTGTGGACTACACAAATTTATCAGACTCAATATGTGATCAAAAAGACTTGAAGGGGGACATATATCCTTTTGATTCAATATCAACTTTCTCCTAGTGAGAAATTGATAGATGATGAGCTGCGTGCCCCAAATGTTATTAAAACATTTATCTGTTGAGAGATAAATGAGTAGTTGGTGGGGTTGTGACAAGAATTGGCCTGGGCTTTGCCTTTTTCAATATTAGTCTCCAAAGAGTTGAGAACTAATAGATTGTGTGGTATGCCCGGATTATGTAAGTTTGGAACAGGATATTCGTATTCTTTTAATCCTGACACAACTCTCATCAATTCTTTTGGCTCACAACAACTACCCCTCTCTTTTTCATTTTAATCTCAGCACACAAACCCTTTTTGATTTAAGCTCACTCAGATATGGTTATCCTCTTGGGTAGGTCTGTCGGTTTTGAGATTCCATAGAGGTATTTCTGATAAGCACTCAGTCCCTCCTAAAATTTAACGTTATGCACATTTGATCACAATGATTGATCAAAATATTATTTCTTTAAAGTACAATGATCAGATAAAAGTTCATCAAATAATTTGGCTTTAAGCACGATCAATAAAGAATGATGCAACAACAATTCGATTGTTTGATATGTATGAGAGAAATGAATGAAGATCTGTAAGAACAAGTTTACAGATTCTGATATAAAAAAATGAATGTATATGAATCAGTGTAAAAAAAATATCAGAAAGCACAATTGAATACAAACGGGTGTGTTATCACCGAAAATGATTTTCGTATAAGAGACGTTATAATAACAGTTTGAAGAAGCTGAAACAGGTATTGGAGTTATGTACGACGAGAAATTACACAAGTAAAATCTCAGGAAATACCTGTTCTGAAAATGTACTCGTTTCCCAAAAAATCATTTTCAAAAACATTTATTAAAGAATTCTAGAGACTCCCCCTAGAAAACAGCTTTAAGTAATGAAACTTTTAAGCTCAAAAATGAAAAAGAAAACATTTTAAGCATGGGTTCTAAACTGAGTGTTTAGAAACCACACTCGGTAAAGCACGGATTCTGAACTGAAATATTCAGAAGCCTCAGTTTGAAATAAATCACAACTCCCCCTGCATCGGTGTATCATTGAAATGATATTCTGATCAGCATAAATTTGACACACCTGCAAAACCAATTAAGTTGATTTTGGTACCCAAACGAACTTGGGTCCTATATTGTTAGTATTGGGTTGGGGTATGTTGTAGTTTCCAAACCATTTATTTTTATATGATATTTTCTTTTCAGCACTATGAACAGGATGATCAGGAATAAAATATGAATCATACCAGTAATTGTGATCATACCTGTTCTTACCTGTCCAGTTGTTCTGATAAYTGTTATCTCCATGCCACCTGTTGAACCTTTTGTTATTGACAAAATTATTGGTTCTGCATGTTGAGCACATAATCCTTCTCTTGCTAAGATTAATCAAATCATTAGTGGACTTCACAATGCAAGGAAGATTGTTAGTATCAACAGGTGTATGAGATAAAACAGATTCAGCTTTATTAACCCAAATGCTTTTAATCTTAGAAGAATAATTGGGTGATCCAATAACATACCCTTCATAGTACTGATTTAAACGAGAATAGTTATTAGAAACAATAGATTTAGGACTACTTGAATAACTGTTCGAATAAGAACAATTATAAGAGTTGGTTTTACACTGAGAAGGAGAACCAGTTGAACTTTGAGCACACGAAAAGTCTTTTACTTTTTGTAAAAGCTGGTCTCTTTCTTCAGTAACTAAATCATATTTCTTTTTCAATT
>NW_020200813.1:37221-37498 GCF_001531365.2 Cynara cardunculus var. scolymus
TCAAGGTCTGTCTTTAGATCAGACAATTTCTTTGAAGTATCCAGGAGTTTACCTTCTAACTCCTTCTGAAGCATTTCGAACTTTTTCTTCTGACAAATGAACTCTCTTTTCTTTTCATCTGAGCTGCTTTTGTCATTCTCCGAAGCAATGTCAAGCCACTTTCTTTTCTCAGTAAGCTCTTTGGCAATTGCTGTATACTTCTTTGAAGTATTTCTTTTCTCAATAGCAAACTGCTTTTTCTCTTCGTCTAAAGCCTTTTGCTTTAAATCAATGCTTT
>NW_020200813.1:39042-65502 GCF_001531365.2 Cynara cardunculus var. scolymus
GACGTTTTGGCGCAGATACTTCTTCAATTCGTCTTCTAGCTCTGGATTGTTTCATGAAACTTTTTCAAGTTAATTATTAGCTTAAAAATAAAGCTAACAACTGAAAACACACACAAAATAGATATACGATGATCCAAAAATAAAATCTAAACACAAACAAACTAAGAAACCAAAACAGTCCAAGACAATAAACCAAGTCCAAAAACTGAGCCTAGTCCAAACCAAATAGTCAACAACAGTATCAACAATACAGATGTGAATCTTAAAAAATATTCTATCTGCTCTCGAAATGCTATCCAAAAGTCCACTTGAATGCTTCTCGTATGGATGCACTTCTCACGGCTCTTAATTGGGCAACACCCTCGTATCAGTCACTTCTGCGATTTATATGAATCTGTTATCAAATGATTAAGCAGCAAAACCTATAATCAAGCAAACCAGTTGAGTGTAAGCAATTCCAAATTGACTGCCTTGAGCAAATTCCAGATGCTTTAATGAAGTTCAAACAGCAAAATGGACTATCTGAGTCTTAAACAGCCTGTGTTTTTAGTCAACYAAACAGGTTTTAAACCTTGTAACAGCTAACTCTGCATCATCATCTAAGATCAACACTAGTAGCAGAAAGTTGCTTACACACAGCAGCAATATTTTGAAAACGTAATCTCAAATGTAATCTAATTCTCAGCTGTTCTACAAATGAAGTCCAAACACAACACCCTTATCAATAGTCAGTAATCTGTCACCAAACAGCAAACAGTAAACAAATTTTAAATTGTATAAACCTGCTGCTGTTTCAGATTTTAACTCAACAACAAACCTGTGTCAAATAACAACTGCTTTCAACTGTTATTGCTGCTGCTGCTGTTACAAAACAACAAACACAGTCCCTGCAACAAGTCAAATAAGCCTGAATCTTGTACCTGCAGACTGCTCACTGTGTAGCTGCTGAGAAATAGCAGCTTAGAAAAACAGTTCCTTCAATCTTGCTGTTTACTACTGTCAAGATCAAAATCAAAACAACAACTATAATAAGCTACAAACAATTCAGTTTAAAACAGTTTATAAACTGTGCAATTACCAAAATGAAGCTGCTGTTTCAGTCTTGTTGCTGTGTAGCTTAAAGAGACAAAATGAAGTTGTTGTTTCAGTCCTCAAATTGCAAAACTAAGACAGTTTACAAAACCTGCTGTTAAACAATTGCTGGGCTGTTGTTCTTGTTGCTGTTTCAGTCTTGCTGCACAATGCTAAACTTGTCACTGCCAGCAGTGTATCTAATAGAAATTTGATGATGCTGTCTTCTCTTGATGATCCTTTATCGCACCTGAGCTGCTGTTTTGCTGCTACTCACAATCCCGAAGGCAAAACAGTTTCTTGATCCTTCTTTCCAGGATTTGTGTGATAAACAGTCCTACACACAGCTTGAGATTTTCACTTCACAAATACAAACCAGATGACCTTGTGGTCAATTTAGTGCCTAAACAAATGAACAATCTATTCTGACGAAGCTTCCTGCTAAACAACCACTTTAGACAGACTTTAAGCAATCTCTACACCAACAAACCTGCACACTATCTAACCAGAGCTTGATATCAACCTGTCACCTGCACACTTCTTTAAATTGAAACAGTCACTTGTACACTGTTAACTTCTTATTACTAAACTGCACACTGCAAATGTCTAGACCTGTCAGCTTGAATATTAAATCTGTCAAGACTTGAAACTTAAGCCTGACAATGCTTGAATGTAAACCTGTCAAGGTTGAGTGTAAACCGGACARCTTGAATGTAAATAAATCTGTCAACACAAGAGTCTAAACCTGCTGCTTTCACTAAACTTTCTGTTTCAAAACTGTGTAGCTGCTGTAACCAATCTGTTTAGCTGAAAGAAGCTATCAAGATGAACCAAATCAAACAGTTCAAGAATACACACAGCTCAAAAACTTGAAGAGTTTGCTGTTAAAGAAWTCATACAATTGATTMTCAAGACSAATTTGTTAAACTCAAAAACAAAACACAATGATACCAACTCTTGAATGTTAAACCAGTCACAATGAATGGTAACCTGTCACACCTTGAATGTTAAACGTACAGCTTAAGAGTATAAACCGGACAAAACGCGTCGATGCAATGATTCAGCATAGAATCTGTTGAACAATAAAGAATCCCAATGAAAATAGTCAAAATGGAATCAATTCTTGTCAAGATATTGAACCAAATTGAATTAAAAAACAATGAACAATCAAGAATCTGGGTAAGTGAAATTGAGCGGTTTAGAAGTCCGGACAGAACACTTCGATGCACAAAGATTTCTAAGTCCTAAACCGGTCAAGAGTAATTTAATCCGATCACAAATCCGGTCAAGAGGTAAACGGTTTAGTTATAAACCGCTCAAAGGTTAACCCTAAACCTGAGATGGAAGTCTTACCTGTTGTACGAATCGAAGCACTAATCTGGTCAAGAGATGACCGGTTTAGATGAACACCGATCAAGGCTTGTGTGAATCCACTCAATTAATCCGATGAAGCTTTGTACGGTTTACCCTTAGTCTCGAAACCGATTGATGAGAAGAATCAACCGGTGAACAATCCGGTTAAGAGTCAAGACTTCTACGGTTTAGCTGAAATGTTGTGCGGTTTAGACATTGTCCGCTGACTTCTGAGTTCTGAAAAATGGTGTGCGTACAATGAAAGAGATGAAAAAGAAATGGAGGAAATTGGGGTTTGATATTGGGCTAGAATCTTGATATTAGACGGTTTAACAAAAAGCAACCACACTAAAATTTAAAAGAAGATTAAAACCTATCAAAAACACAAAAACAAATTTTTTTTAAGAAAATGGATCAAAAACACTGATTTAAAGAAAAAAATAAGAACACGAAAAAAAATTAAAACACTAAAATCCGATTAAATCTTGATATAACATGATCAAATCACAAAAAATTGTGAATAACAAACATTCACAATCCAATTCCGAGCATTTTGATCCTGTTTTTAACACAAAAACACAAGATTTTAAGACAAAATCGGATCAAAATCTAAAAAAAATGAAGAACAAGAAGAACAAAAAAATTCAGAAAATAAAATTCTTCACATATCTTCATGAATCTAATTTCTTCATCTCTGATCTCTTGCAATCCTGCTCTGATACCAATTGAGAGTCCCTAAATCACTGATCAATCTTCATAAACATCACAACAATGGCAAAATCTTGATATTGCATTAAGAACATTCATAAGAACATTGAGAGGAAAAGTCAATCCTTACATTTCAGTCAAACCTCTCTTTTTGTACGTATTATTACAATTAGCTCTCTTCTCTCAAATTACAAAGACTAACCACTATTTATATGGTCAAACTAACAAACACAAGTCAAAGTCAAACTCCTATAAGAAAGTCAAACACACTGACTTTTACAATTATAGACTATATTTAACTTTCAAGACGAATACAATTAAAACTGATTTTTCAGTCCTAACACTCTTGATTTCATCTGGTTCAGGTTTGACAACCTCACTCTCAGTCTTAAGATGTTCGAGATTTGTAGAGCCAAAACAGAAAATCTCATTTGTCTTCTGTATGCTTTTTAAATCGACTTAAGGCATACATTTTGAAGAGTAAGGATATTTTTAAATTTCAACCTTTTGGTTATGGTTCCAATATGGAAGCTTACATCTTTTGAATGGTGAGGCTATATACAAAATAGGAAAATCTAGTTTTTGTTTTTCGGCCAACCTAAACACGAATTCAAGAGTATTTTTCTTCTTCCAGGTGAGGTCTAGGTCTATATAACCTATCCCTGCTTTATCCTGTTGAGAATTTACTTTTTCGTACACCTGTTGAGCATCTTGATATTTCTTAATCAAGAGCTCTTTTCTTTGTAAGTTCTGGTGTAGGAACTCCCTTTCCTTTTGAAAAGAGTCTTTTAGGGTCTGAGAGTTTAATCTGTCTTGTTTCTTTTCTAGAAGCTCTATTTCTTTCTTCTTAATTACCGCTTTTAATTCTGAGCACTCTGTTTTAAGACTTGTTTCAGTGGATCGTTTTGTTTGTAAAAGTTTTTCATTTTCCACCGATAACTCTTGTTTCTCTACAGTTAGCAGCTCTGTCTCTCGTTCAAAAAATAGTTTTTCTTTTTCCAAAGATTTTCTTTTGGATTTTTTGACAGAGAGATTTTGCTGTAGATTGACGAAATCATTTGTCAAAGCAGAGATACTTTCTTCCATGTCAGAGTGAGAATAGCTAGAGATGGAACATGCCTGGGAGTCGGAGTCAGATCCGAACTCTTCTCTGTTCAGCCATCCCACAGAAATTGGCTTGATCTTCTTATTCAAACGTGGAGTCAGAGATCCAGTTCTCTTGTTCAGCCATGAGGCTCCTTTGTGATCTATTATACTTGTACTTGTTTTTATAGTATAGTTCGTCTTTCACCAAAGGGCCTCTGCTCTCTTTGAAGTAGTGCCCCATCTTTCCGCATCTGAAACATCCAACACCTTGCTTCTTCTGGTCCGATGGCTCTTCCTCCTTCTTGTTAGAAACAGATGGAGGGTTCTTTCCTTCGAAAGCTCTGCCTCTGCTTCGATCATTCTATCTTCCTCGTTTGTCGAAGACCTTCTTCCCAAACTTCCTTTGGAATTCCTTGGTGATCAGGGCCAAGGATTGTGCAAAGGCGTTTATATCATCGTCTTCAGAGCTAGAAGCTCTTTCTTTTTCATCACTCTCCAAGATGAGAGCCTTCTTTCCCTTTCTCCTCTGTTCTTTGGGTCTTCGTTCTCTGTGTGGCTGGCTTGATCCTATCTGTTTTGAATCAGAGATAAGAGCCAGAGGTCCACCCAAAGTTACCTTGGCTTTCTGCACCTCTTGTTCTATAGCCTGCAGAGTCCCGTAAACGTCATGCAACATCCATTGCTCCAGATCTTGATTCGCCTGGAGAGACATCGTCAGGTTTCCCCCTTCTGCATTCAACCTCTTCAAGAAGAGAATGTTCTTCTCCTCTTGTGTTCTGATCACATCACATTTGCGACACTTGTTGATCAGAGTGTTGAACCGGTGATAAATCTGTTCTAAGACTCATCAAAAAGTGTCTGGAAGCTATTGTACTCGTTCAGGCATTAGGCACGATGGTTTTTCTTCATCTTTATGCCTCCTTCCAACTGGTTAGCCAGTTGATCCCATAGATCCTTGGCAGAGTCGCACGCATCAAGAGATTGAAAAATCTCATTGGGAAGTGCCTTGATCAAAAGTCTTTTGGCCTTTTGATCCACTTCCACTATGCGTTTGTCTTCATCGTTCTAGTCACGACGAAGTTTGGGTACTCGCTTGGCAGGTACCTCAACCGTATCACTAGCAGCAGGAATACGAGGAATAATGGTGGTAGGGACATAGGGGACATTCAAAATTGATTCGTAAATTTCTAGATCTAAACCCTCATAAAAATTTATCATTCGAATCTTCCGTTGGGGATATTCTTCCCTAATGAGAGTCGGAGGTTTTGTCAAGGAACCGACACTATACATCTAGTTCCATGATTGAGACGACATTTTAGATCAAAATTTTTGAGAAGAAGATTTGACGAGAAAGATGATCGACAGAAAAACGATTTCCAGATTACGTAAAAGCAAATGTTTTAAAACGGAGAAAAATATGAGTGAAAATCCTTTTAAAACGAAAAATCAAAAAGAATTAAAAGTAGAATCTAGTCGGATATCGATCGACTAATCAATGAATTTGATAAGCAGGCTCTGATACCAATTGTTGAACCCAGATACTCTTAATTTGTAGAAACACAATTTATGAAAGATGAGATTTAAAACCAAAAGTGTAACTCGAATGATTAATCGAAATATTCATTGAATAAATAAGAACAATTGAATGACTTGAATATGTCAAATGCTTTTATTGATAAATATGAAGAACAATTAAAGCAAAACGTAATCTCACAAAATTTCCGTATAGTGTAAATCGGCTCCTTCAGGTTATTTGAACCTGAGGAGGAAGCCTCCTTATATACGCCAATGTCTAACAACTATGCTATAAAATAGGCTTGAAACTCTGAGCTGACTGGTCTGCATATTTATCTTTGACTTCCTTTGAAAAGCGGAGCAGACTTGGTCAAGCCACCTTAAAACTGTTAGATGCTAGCGAGAATGTCTGGGCTAACACGCGCGTTCCATGGAGAAAGTAGCCAGAAGCTCTGCATGAACATACAAAAGCTCTGCATGTAATATGCAGAGATTCTGCATATGTAGAAGCTCTGAATGTACTATGTAGAGGCTCTGGGTCTTGGAGTTGTAACATTGTGTCAAGCGCTTATGCTTTTTGTCGCACAAGGCTTGATCGTCCACGGGGATAGAGCGCGGGATCTGTATGAATGGAACCTTCACTCTTGAGTATGAGCTCTAGTTCTTGATCTTCTGCATGAGAGCTCTTAGTCCAGACCGCTTCAATAGACTAAGTCCTATTCGACTAGAGTAAGAGACTTCTTACTTACACATTCATAGGTTGGGGTCGAACATGTGCTGTCAAGAAAATCATGTTTTTGATGCACTGGTGTAGGGGGAGTGTGTAATCTGTCTGATATGGTTTCTAAACAAAACGGTTCGGGACCCTATCTGAAATGTAAATGGCTTATGAACAAATCAGTTTAGAACCCGAGCCAAAATATTTTATGTTTGAATTTGAGCTGAAATGAAAATTACTTAAATCTATTTTTTAGGGGGAGTTGCTGATAAGAGTTTGATAAATGTTTTTGAAAACTGAATTGTTTTTTAAACGAGTATTTTTTCTGAGCGGGTATTGCATGAGATTTTACTTGCGTAATTTCTCGTCTACATAATTCCAATACCTGTTTTAGCTAATTTTCAAACTGTTATTATCACGTCTCTTAAATGAAAATCATTTTCGGTGATAATACACTCGTTTGTATTCAAAGTTGTTTTCTGATTTTTTTTGTACTTTGATTGATACAAAATTCATTGTTCTTTGATTATCTGAATATGTAAACTTGTACTTACAGATCTTCATTCATTTATATCACATATTCTAAATAGTCTGAATTGAATATCACTCCTTGTTGATTGTGCTTAATCACTATTTTTTTCTTGATCAATTTTATCTGACCATTTGAGCTTATTTGCAAGAATATTTTTGATCAACTATTTGTAATCAAATGAGCTGACACTGTTATTTTTTAGGAGGGACAGTGCTTCACTGAAATACCTCAATGGAATGTCAGAACTGATAGACCTACCTATGAGGACATCCATATCTGAGTGAGCTTAAAAATAAAATGGGTTTATGTGTGTAGAGCTTAAAATGAAAAAAAGAGGGGTAGTTGTTGTAAGCTAAAAGAATTGATGAGAGTTGTGTCAGGATTAAAAGATAAAAAGAATCCTGTTCTAACCTTTATAATCCGAGCAAACCACAAAATGTATTAGTTCTCAATTCTTTGGAGACTAATATTGAAAAAGGCAAAGCTCAGGACAATTTTTGTCACAACCCCACCAGTTAATATCTCTTAAAAGATAAGTGTTTCAACAACACTTGGGGTACGCAACTCATATTCTATCAATTTTTCATTCGGAGAAAATCGATATTGAAAAAGAAGGATATATGTCCCCCCTTCAAGTATTTTTGATCACATATTGAGTCTGATAAATTTGTGTAGTCCACACTGTTTATCTTTTTGAGCCTAAATCGAAGCATTAGTTTCTTTATTTTTCTACATTACACAAATTTTTCATAATATTTGTTATTTTGCCGTAACATTCATAGATATGTTTTTTATAAGCTATTGAGGATTGAATGAAAGTCATGGTGAGATGAACCTTAAAAAGTCTCATATATGAAGTACATTTGTTGAAGTGAATATATCTGTTATATTCACAGGTCAATCTTTTTATAAGATTGTTAACAAATTCATATGTTGAATTTGGTTATTTTCACATCTTCATAATCTGAAAAGATTATATAAGTGGATTTAAAAAGATCTTCTTACAATTTACGAATTGACGGCATACATTGAAAATTCATTCATTCTATTGTATGATGCAAATGCTTCTCATTTCATCATAAGGGGAAGTATTATATAATGAATTAAATAATCAATTCTGAGTATCGAGAATCGGTAAAAGACTCAAGAAGTGTGAATGAAGATGATTGTTGATTATTCTGTGCAACGATGTTTGAAGGGAGTTGAATGTGAAGATCTAATCTTAACAAAAGTTTACTAAAAGAGATCTCAAGTGAGGAGAATATTATTCTGAAGAAGTTATTTGAAGATCATATCTTGAAGATTATTTCTGAAGACTGTTGTTGTTTCAGTTCTTTACTGTGAAAAGAGAAGATTGTTTCTGTTCTACATTCGAAGGGGAGAATGTTTGGAAGATTGTCTCAAGGAAAGATTCTTTGAAGAACATAAAGAGTAGAATGTTAAAAGATTTTCATGAAGAATTTTATGAAGTCTTAAAGATCTTAAAGCGTCAAAGTTTTAAAAGGGATTCACAAAGTACAAATTCATTCAAGCCTGAATCCAAAAGGGGAGAATGTTAGGATTGAATTTTAGTGTTAATTGTATTCATCTTGAAAATTTAATTTTGTATTTCTTGTATGTTTGACTTTGTAAGTCATGGTTTGACTTTTTGACTTTTCTATTTCTATTTTGACCTACAAATAGGTCTTCTAATGGAGTTTTAGAAGAGGGGAGAGCTCATTAGTAATACTACGTATATTTGAGAGAGTTTAGAGATAAACTTACATTGACCAAGTTGACTTTTTCTCTCTAATGTTCATACATGAAGATTGCCATTTATCTTGTTCATAAAGATGATTATTGAAGATTGATTGAAGATTGGGACTATCAAAACTCTTAGCATATAAATTGTAGAGCACTGGTTTAGGATCGTTTTGAGTCAAATAGCTAGTAAAATTGTTAGGTTTTGAGAGAGAAATCTGAGTTTGAAGTTTGAAATAAAAAATCTTGGGTTTTCACCAATTTTGGTTGAGATTCTTAACCAAATCTCTTGATTTTTATGTCTATAGCTTCGTTTTTAAGTAATCTATCAAACCTAGTAGCCTCATGTCTCATATTTGTTTTTACGTGGTTCGATTTTTTGTTTTGAAATTGTTGAATTTTAGTTTTAAAAACAAACTTTAAATTATTAAATGGAACTCATTTATTGATGAAAATTCATATTCTTTATGTCAAAGTGTTGGTAAAAATATTACCAAGAGTTTGGTGCAAAAAAAATGAAAGAAATAGATAAAGAAACAAGCCATTTTCAAGCTCAAAAAGCTTGAAAATGTGCAACCATGGCTGCTAGTTTTGCCTGGGTCATGGACCGGGTTGACCCGACCCAAGACCCACGTCCGATCCTATTAAAAACAAACGGGATGGAATTGGAGCACTAAGGACAGGTTTTGAACCCGTAACCACAAGCTGAAGCTCTAGTGTGTTAACCAGTAGGCTAAGAACGTGTTCTATTACTTTTTATGCACTGATATTATTAATACAAATTATACATTTAAGTTTTAGAAATTAGCATTTAACCCCCTAGAGTTCCAGAAATAATTTTCTACATAATAACTTTATAAAACTCTGATCAAGTTTTTTATTTGGATTATGTAAAATGCAAAATTTGACCCAATTTCGATTATTTATCTCATTTAGTTACCAATATGACCCTATAAATGGGAAATCAATATTTTAGCAATACTTTACGTATTTGCTTCCAAAATTTACCGAAATARCCAWATATCTTGGGGATTGGTCTATGAGCTTTATTTTTATATTATTATTTTTATAAAATTACCAAAACGAGCCTATATTTGGAAATCAATGTTTTAGCAATACTTTACGTATTTGCTTTATAAAATTACCGAATGACCCAATGTCTTGGGAATTGGTATCTAAGTGTTATTTTAAATCTAATCCCTATGAAATTACCAAAATGACCCTATAATTTAGAAATTGGGATTTTAGCGATACTTTACGTCTTTGCTTTATGAATTACCGAAATGACCCCATGTTTAGGGATTGGTATCTAAGTTTTATTTTGAATATAATACTTATGAAATTACTAGAATGACCCTACAATATGGAAATCAGGATTTTAGAGATACTTTACGTATTTTGCCTTATAAATTGCCGAAATGACCCTATGTAGTGGGAATTGGTATCTAAGATTTATTATGAGTATTATCCTTATAAAGTTACCAAAATGACCTCACAATTAGGGAATTGGTATTTTAACAATACTATCGGTATTGCTTAATAAAATTATCAAAATGCCTCTATGTTTTGGGATTGGATTTTTAAGCACAGTTTTGATATTCGACTTATGAAATATAAAAAGAATGTTCTAAATTAGGGAATTGGTTAAAGCTATACATTTGGTTTTCGGCTTCTTAAGATTTACCGAAATGCCCTTAACCTTTGGTATTCTAAATATTATTTTGAGTATTAATTATGTTGAACTTTAAAGCTATGACATGGCCATTATTTATATGGGTGTGACATGATGTCACCATTGTTCACTTGCAAATCTTAAACGAGACGTTTTGGCCACAAAACTTTATTTACGTTGCAAACTATTTTGTTTAGTTATTTTGGTAAAATACTTATTGTTCTAGAAAATGTGAAGTGTATTGCACATTTTTATAAAATGAACGAGCAACAATTAATATTATAACGACGTCACATTATTAATACTGTTTCAAGAAAATATTTGAGCGAACTTGAGATATGATGGTATCGGGGGTTGATCAATAATAAATTGTTAAGATTAGTCGTGCTACGATTGTTGGAGAATAATGATCAATTTAGTTTCGATTATCTAAGGTGCTTAGGAATGGTATGAATTATCATGTAGGTTGCGGTTTTTGAGAGAACGACCAATCGAACGTTAATGATTCAAGATGAGTACATTATGCGATTTTTATGGGATATATACATGATTATTACAAAGTATTTTATCCATGATATTTGCATGATGTGTTTATATGCATATGATGATAACTTGATTGTATTGATGTACATGACTGTTAGGACTGAATTTCAGTATTAATTGTATTCATTTTGAAAAGATAAAATTGTCTATAATTGTATAATAGACATCGTGTATGACTTTGTATAATACTTTGACTTTGACTAGTGGGTTCATGTTTGACCCTATAAATAGGATTTGTTCTTTTGTAATTTTAGTAAGAGATCAATTGTAATATTCAGATACGTAATAATAGAGTTTGACTATTTGACCTTTTCTCTCAACCTCCTTCCAAGTTCTTGAATGCTAAAATCCAGATCTGCCATGGATTGCTTAGGAGTTGATCTTGAAGATTGGTCATAGGGACTCACACAATCTTTTTATAAGATTGTTAACAAATTCATATGTTGAATTTAGTTATTTTCCTTATCTTCATAGTCTGCAAAGATTATTCAAGTGAATTTGAAAAGATTTGCTTACCATTTTACGAATTGACGGCACACATTCATGATTCATTTATATTGGTGTATGATGCAAATGCTTCTCATTTCATCATAAGTGGGAGTAATATAATGAATGAAAAATTCGAATTCTGAAGATTGGGAATTTGCAAAAGGTTCAAGGAGTGTGAATGTAATGACAGCTGATTATTTTATGCTACAATGTTCGAGGGGAGTTGAATGTGAAGATCTCATCTTAACAGAAGTTTATTGGAAGAGATATATAGTTGGAAGAATATTATATCTATTTTGTTGAATTTTGTTTTCAGGGAAGAATAATAATGGTTCTAAAGAAGTTCTTTGAAGATCATATCGTGAAGATTATTTCTGAAGACTCTTGTTGTTTCAGTTATTCATAGTGAAAAGAGAAGATTGTTTTGTTCTACATTCGAGGGGGAGAATATTTGGAAGAGTTTCTCAAGAAAATATTGTTTGAAGAATATCAAGAGGAAGATTGTTAGAAGTTTGTCTTGAAGTTTTAAAAGAAGACTTAAAGGTGCCTAAAGCTTTAAAGTTTCAAAAGGGATTCAAAGTGTACAAATTCTTTCAAGCGTGAATCCAAAAGGGGAGAATGTTAGGATTGAATTTTAGAAATTAAATGTTGTATTCATTCTTGAAAGATATTCTTTATAATTTTGTAATAGGTTTGACCATTGTATTGGTTTGAGCTATAAATAGGTTTAGATTAGTAGTTATAAAGAGTTATAGGAACTTAATTGTCATATAATTTTTGTAATAGAGCTTTAATGAAATAAACCCTTACATTGACAATTTGACTTTTTCTCTCAAGTATCATCATATTGAAGATTGCCATTTATAGTGTTCTTGATGAAGATATGAAGATTGATTGAAGATTTGGACTATTTATAAAATCTTTTCAGATTATGAAGGTGGGGTAAAGAACTAGGTTTAACTTATGAACATGTTTTCAATCTTATAAAAAGATTGGCCTGTGAATATAACTGATATATTCAGTACAACAAATGTACTTCATATATGAAACTTTAAATGTTCATCTTACCAGGACTTCCATTCAATCATCGATAGCTTTAAAAAGCGTATCTATGAATGTTAAAATAAAATACCTAATATTCTATAAATTTGTGCAATGAAGAAATGATAAAACAACTAATGCTTCATATTAAGCTCAAAAAGAAAAACAGTGTGGACTACACAAATTTATCAGACTCAATTGTGATCAATAAGACTTGAAGGGGGGGGGGGACATATATCCTTCTTCTTCAATAGCAGTTATCTCCAAATGAGAAACCGATAGATAACAAGTTGCATGCCCCAAGTGTTAATGAAACACTTACCTTTGAGAGATAAATGAGTAGTTGGTGGGGTTATGACAAGAGTTGTCCTGGGCTTGCCTTTTTCAATATTAGTCTCGAAAGAATTGAGAATTAATAGATTGTGTGGTTTGCCCGAATTATAGTGGATAGAACAAGATTCTTTTAATCTTTTAATCATGTACATAACTCTCATCAATTCTTTTATCTCACATCAACTACCCCTCTCATTTACATTTTAAGCTCTGCACACACAGCCATTTTACATTTAAGCTCACTCAGATATAGATGTCCTCTTAGGTAGGGCTATCGGTTCTGACAGTCCATAAAGGTATTTTTGTTAAGCTCTCAGTCCCTCCTGAAAAAATTACACTGTAAGCTCATTTGATAACAAATGACTGATCAAAGATAATATTGCAATTATGCACCATTGATCAAGAATAATTTTGCAATTAAATACATGAACAATTAAGAAGTGATGTACAAATCAAATTATTCATGAAAAATATCGAGAGAAATGAACAAAGATCTGTAAGAACAAGTTTACATATTTAGAAATCAAAGAATTAACAGATGTGTATCAATAAAAGAAATATTTACAAATAAACTCAAAAGACAACATTGAATACAAACAAATGTATTATCACTGAAAATGATTTATCATTTTAGAGACGTGCTAATAACATGTTGAAGAACAACTAAAACAAGTATTGGAAATATAATTGAAGAGAAAATACACAAGTATAATATCAAGAAAATACCTGTTTAGAAATGTTACTCGTTCCCAAAAAGAATAAAAAAATTAAAATAATTTAAAATCACACTTCTTAGAAAATAAAATCATTTTGAGTTCAAATAAGTGATTTGAACATTTAAAACATTTTTATACACATAAAAGTTGTCCTTTTTCTACGCATATTTAAGATAAAGATTCAGAATGATATACCTAAGTTTCAAAACATATTAAGATTGTGATTCTCCCCTTAGAATTCAGCTCATACACAAACAAATTGGAACATTGGAGACTCCCCCTTAACATAGTCAGATGATGATCTCTTGTCTTGTCTAGAAAGTGGAGGATAAGCATTAGTATTTATAATATTGTAGCTTGAGCCCTAAATTGTCATGTTCAGAAGTCACAATACTGAAGAGCAGGTTCTAAATTGAATTGTTTAGAAGCTAAATCACTGAAGTCCAAGTTCTAGACTGATTTATCTAGAAATCTGCAACATTGAAGACCGAGTTCTAGACTGAAGTATCTAGATATCTGCACAAAATCCACTTTGAAACATTTGGGTTAGCATCAAAAAGATTAGTAGATATAGCATCAACGCGTCATTCATACTTTTACTTCAGAACCCATTTCCACACAAACTTCACATCAACAAAATATGGTTCCTCTTTCTTTTGAAAAATTTTCTGTAAAACATTCTTTATTTTATAAATCGGAGGACCATTGAAAACTTTGGATTTTTGTGAAATGTCAGATTTAGAGATTTCTTTGATCTCAAAAGCTTTTTGCACTTAGCATTGATAGCAAGAGAGTTTGAGCCACAGTAATTGCAATGTACATGATTTTTAGCCACAAATAAAAGATCTGGATGAGAAATTTTTTTAACATTCTTCATATCTGAATCTAGATTACATTTTGATTTTATAGAAGTACAATTGCAAATATCTTTATTGACAATCAAATGCTTTACAGAAGAAGAAATATTGGAAACATTTATGAATTTCTTCTGTGAAGATCTCTTTTTGCAATCTTTGCTACGCTTTTCTAAATCTGCCATAAAAAACGATTTTGAATTAGTAGAAGGCTTGACAGATAAAAACTCAATTTTAACTTTTTGCTCAGAATTAGGAGATATCTTAGAATCAATTTTCTATTTAACGCCTAAAGATTCTCCTTTTTAAAAAATGCTATTTGAAAGATTTAAAATATCAATATTAGAGGATTCTGATTTAGAAACAATATGAACATTATCTGAAATTTTTATCTAATGAGCTTGAAAAAGTTTTGATCTCATCCTTAAGCTTGATGATTTTACTCTTTAGCTGAGTTCGTCATCAAAACAAGAACTCAATTCACTTTCAAGATCTGAAATCTTTTCTAAGTTAGACGCATGTAATTTGTCTTTGCAAACCAGGTGCATGGTTAACTCTGAAATTTGTTTTTTAAAATCACAAGATTTAATTAGAAAATCATTTTGAGAACCAAGATGTAAATCTTTTTCAATCTTAAGTTCTTCTTCAAGCTCAGAGATTCGTTTCTTGAAAGCAGATATTTTAGCAGTTGAATCATATTCATGATTAGAATAGACAACCCAGTTCTGCTTAATGACTTCTTCATTCTTATCAGTATCATGAACCTCCTCAACTTCAGGATCCAAGTCTGACTTGTTGGAACCCATATACTCTTAATTCTCAGAAAAACGCAGTTGATAAAGAATATGATTGAAGTACGAACAGTGTACTGAGTTTGATCAAACGAAATATTCAATATAAATAAGAACACTAAAAGACTTGAATAAATCAGATGCTTTTATTAGATAAAAATAAGAATTCTCAATCTAAACGTATTCTCAAAAGAAAAGACTATAGTATAAGTCAGCGCTCTCAGGTCATTTGAACCTGAGGAGGAAGCCTCCTTATATACGCCTAAGTCAAACAAACTATGCTATAATTATGGCTTGAATCTCTGAGTTGCTGAGTCCATATCCTTACCGTTGACTGCCCTTGAAAAGTGGAGCGGAACAAGTCAAGCAGCCTTGATTCTGTTTGACACTTGCAAGAATGTCTAGACTAAACGCGCATTCCATGGAGTTAGGAGACCAGAGGCTCTGCATGTACTATACAGAAGCTCTATATGTACTATGCAGAGGTTTTGTATATGCAGAGGCTCTGCATGTACTATGCAGAGGCTCTGCATGTACTATGCAGAGGCTCTGTGTCTAGAGTTGTAGCTTTGCATCAAGCGCTTAATCTTTTTGGCGCATAAGGCTTGATCGTCCAAGGAGATTGAGCGTAGGCTCTGTATGTAGGAACCTTCACTCTTTGAGTAAGAGCTCTGGTTCTTGACCTCTTCTGCATGAGAGCTCTTAGTCCAGACTGCTTCTATAGACTAAAAGTCCTATTGACTACAGTAAGAGACTTCTTACTTACACTTTCACAAGATGGGGTCTAACAATCTCCCCGTAAGTGTAAAGAAGACAGGCTCTTACTAGAATTGAAAAACACGAGTCTAGTCGAAGCTAGAGGTTAAAAGAGACCTTTGTTTTACATTATCTATCTAGAAAGCACAATATGATGAAAGGAAATTACATTGCTTGAAAAGATAAAAGGTTCTTACAAAAGAAAGGCCTAGATGTGTTGAAGCTTGATGAACCTCCTAAGAAGCTCTTGAAACTCCAACAAGTTATGGATTGACCTTAGAATTATCTTTGCTCTTTCCTTTGCTCCAGGGGTGTTATCTCTGCTCCTTAGTAAATGATCTATGATGTAGCACATAGTAGAGTTTGAGTACCTGAAGCGCTGGTCTTCTCGAAAAAATATTTTCTTTCCTTGTTCATTTCGGAAGACCACCCCTACTTCTGGTTCCACCAGCACGGTCCACGAGGGAATGTTGTTGATGCCTTGCAGATCTTTATTTGGTGCAGTAACACTCAGTTGATCTATTCCCAGGTCCAGAGCCAGTTGGAAGTCAAGCTTGCATTTGAAGTCCAGAAGGTCCGTCATTGTTTGCCTTATTGCAGAATTGACCACAACATATTTTATCTCCTTGTCCTTCTTATGATCCATGAAGTAATATAGAGACAGAAGATCCCACGGATTCAGATTTATAAGATCACAATCTGTGAAAGTGCTAATTTGTCCATGAGACCTCTCCACCATATATTCATGGAAGATGATTTGATTGTGCGCGAAGGTTTGTTTCTTGATGTCGAGGACTTGCTTGATGCCATCGACATAATGGACTGCAGAGATAGGTTGTGTATATCGATGTAAGAACCTCTGTCTGATGTTCTTTTGGGCCATTGGATGGAGGTTGATCTTGATGACCGGTGTCTTATCTTGCAGGCTGTAGAGGAACTGGTAGATGTCTTCACTATCTGCCTTGTCCTTGATTGTCTTGTCATGGGGTGTGGGCTTCATCATTGCATCCATACTATCTTTGATATTTAGAACTCGATCAGAGGGTCGTTTGGAACTCCGAGGCCTGCTGCTTGCGCCTACTTCTGGTCTGCTTGGTTTGATGGGAACCCTCTACCTCATAGCCGATGTGACTACTCTGGTCCCTTGAGCAGGGACCTTGGCTCTGTGCGTGTTCCTTTGTGGTGGTGGTGCAACTATTGTAACACCTTCAAGTGGGACAGCAACATGAATAGCCGTTACTGTTGGATCTGCTACATTTACTGCCACCACTTCTTCTTCTTCATGCCTCCTTGTAGATGGAGCAACAATCTTCATGGCATATGGATAAGAGTTGGATGACATCATCCTTATCTTTTTGTTGCCCTTCTAGCTATACATGGAATGCCACAGGCATCTTTTCTTTTCTTAGCGCCTCTGCATGTGCTGGCGCATCCTGTGCTTTCTGCCTTGATGATGTTGGCGCTTGTTGGCGTGGGGCAGAGGCAGGGGCAGAGGGGGCCGCCCTTGGAATGGTACTTGGAGCGGCTGTGGGCTGGTTCTCCTCTTCTTAACGACTTTGAGGGCTAGACAGGTCTGGATCCTCATCATCGTCAAGCCTCCTCCTCTTCGAGGCTTCAGCACATGCAGTTGGTTCCATTCTTCTCTTTACCCTCTTTTCGTCTGCTTATGGCATGGACTTGATCTTTTCCTCAAAGAATTTAAGGATCTCTTCTGCTACGTCCGAGACTTTGAGGATCTCCATGTTGATACGGTAGTTGAAGGCCGCCAAAGAACGACGTATCTCTACTGCTGCCTCCTTGGCCTTGCTATTGAAATCAGAGGAGAAGTTGGCCACTTTCTAGAGGAGACGGTTACCCAGAGCATTCATGGAAGACTGGATGACATAGTCGACAAGGACATTCAGAAGAATGAGCTCCTGAGCATTTTGAGATGAAGTAGAAGCCTCATCCCTCTGAATGTATGCAAGGACCCTTTGCAGGGCCTCTGCATTTTGACCCGTCAATTCTTGTAGTTTGTTGAGTCAAGAGTCATTCATCATAGACTCAGCCCTCAATACTGCTAAGGATGATCGAACTTCATCTAGAGCAGATGCAGAAGGAGATGGCTCTACAAGGGCCATGTTGAGTTTTAGCTCATCCAAGGAGCACAGTACATAGGTGGCAAAGGACTAGAACTCATCCCTTGTGACATATGTTGTTGGGGTAACCTCTGGCTTAACACATGGGCCAGATTGAGTCCTTGATCCAAGGACACCTTCTGTCTCGACTTGTGGGATGTTGGTCGAGGAAGGATTTCCAGCAAATCCTTGTGTCTCTCTTGGAGGAGAGGACACTACTGCTGTTCCGTTGTGAAGAGGTGCCAAGGCAGGTTCAGAGTCAGCCATAGGACCCTCCACGAGTGGACTAGAAGATTGGTCGAGAATCTCCAAGTCTGGTGCACCTAAACCTTGCTCTAAATAAGGTGGGGAAATCACAAGTGCAGAGGAAACAAATTCCTCTGGTTGGGAGAGTGGCATGATATGGGGAGACATATCACTTATCATTTCAAAGGTTTCACCCTTTTGAGAGGGTTATCCCTGGGATGTGGCTTCCCTTTGGCTAATATGACTAGAGGCAGATGCGACCTCTGGTTGGTTTGGCAGGTTAGGGTTCGAGGTGTGCACCTCTTGTTCAATGATCTTCGTGTCTCAACCACTAGAGTCAGATCATATGGTATCACTAGAAGTTGGGTTAGGGAAATAAATGTGCCAATTCACCATCCTACGCTACTTTGGCTCACCCTGAGGCAGAGCAGCTGCTTCACCTCCTCCCTCCTCATCTTCTGCGTTCTCTTCGCTTTCTTCACTTGTTGTATTTGACCTAGCAACATCATCATAATGTTTTTGGTCATCTTCTTCTTTAGAGCTTGAGAAGAGCTCCAAGCGTCGATTGGCTTTTTCTTTTGCTCTGATTCTCTGTTCTTTCTTTAGACGAACAATCTCTTCTTGTCTTGCTCTCTCTACTCTCTCCTATTCTGCTTTCAAACGAGCAATTTCTTCAAGTTTTGCTCTATCCTTCTCTTCCTTCCTCATCCTCTCTTTTTCAACTTTCTTCTTTCTTGCTTCTGCCCTCTTTCTCTTTTTCTCTCTCTCCTGCTCCATTCTCACTTCCTCCTCCTGTGCTTGAGGTCTTTTTGTATCCTCTATTCTCTCATCCTCTTGGTTGGACCCTACATGTGTCGGGGATAGAGGCACTAGTTCTAGTGCCTCGCGTATACATCTGTATGCTCTCCTCACCTCCCTTGTCTTCATGTATGCGAACAGTTTCATCAGGATAGGACTCTCTTTAGCGTAGCCTTCTTTGTTGACAGTTGGTTTGTAGTGTGTAAGCACATTCACCTTGTGCACAGGCAAACTTGCCACAACAATGTCGTTTTCATGAATGATGGGTCTTAGAAGAAGACCCAGAAAATGAGGAAACAAGAGCGCTGGCAAGTCCTTTCCCTTAGCCACCTCCTGGCACTTCTTGGCAACAACAGCTTTGAACTTTCTTGTAGAGGATCAAGGAGTAGTCTAACGAGAGATCAAAGAAGATCCCATACAAGATTTGGAGAATGTTGGTTGAGCACATGTCCAAACTTCCAATCTTCCCAGTCAAAGAGCGATTCACCAATGTGAACATTGTGGTGCACATTGGTGGCAGGTACTGTTGTTGGTGTTGAGAGGGGTATTGAATTGCCTTGTTGTACCCCAAGAACTTCAAGAAGGACACTATTTCATCCCCAGATGGGAGAGAAGCATATTCATTCAATCCAAGATCCGTCTTGGTTGGAATGTGTAAAACTAGCGAAAACAGGGACCTTGAAATTCGAATAGTGATGAACTCTTTGGAAGAGGGTACATAGAAATCTCCAACTATCCCTCGTTGAAATTCGGTTACGGAACAGGTTTGCCAAAATTATTGGATAAAATGCTCAGGGACAAGATCGTCAGTGTTCGTAAGTGTAGGGTTCAAGAAATGGTGTTGAAGGATGTCAATGACAGGATGAACTTTTGGGTCAAAACTATCTAAGGAGAGTTGAAGGGCATGGTTGTTTGGTTTTAGTGGGAGTGGAACCACATTTTGGCTGGTTTCCTCCATTGTTTTGAGGGTAGTTGTGTGGGTTTGAGAGTTTCCAGAATTTGAGGAAGACATATTTGCAGGTTTGGAAGAGGGTTTTGAAAAGCTAGGGTTTGGAAATAATTGGTTCTTGATTCTTTTAGAAATCAAAAGAAGAGTTTGATGAACTTACTTGTAAAAGATCTTAGATGATTTCCAACACAGATTATAGTTGCAGAAAAGCTTGAGACGATCGTCAATGGCGGTTACAGTTTGAGAGCTTGAAGACGAAGAGTGTTCTTGAATATCTTTGAAAGCGTTAAAGAAATTTTGGGGAAAACAAATTTGTTTAAATAGAACAAGAGTTAGAGCACTTGAGTGTTACACGCCCCCCAAATGTCAGAAAACTGAAACCGTTTTTTAACCACCTGTGGGGAGTTGCCGCATGGCCTGCCAGCTGCAAATGGCGCCTCCCTTATTTGAAAAATTAAAATAACAGGCGGTGACGCTTTTGTAAATGACAGTCTAATAAAATATTAACAAATAAGAACTGTATTCCTTCCTTTTAAAATAATATTTTAAAAAAACTTTGAGAGGAAATTGACGAGTATTCATACTCTTGTTTGAATAAAACAACAACCAAGAGACATAAACTATGTATTAGAATGCAAAGTTACTGTGCTTAGATTGTTTAAAATATTTAAGAAAGTAACCAGAGTAGTACTTAAGTGTAAGATAACATACCTTAGGATCTCATACAGAGGCTCATGGGTGGAGTATAAAAGTCCTCTGTCTAACAAACTTGTTATGTTTAGAGACAGAAGCTCTGTATAGTACATACAGAGGCTTTGTCCTATAATCATAAAGGTTTTTAGAGACAGAGGCTCTGTATAGTACATACGGAGGCTCTGTATGAAGCATGATCTAATGCTCCCCTTCGACTTTAGCTCTGCTTGATTTGCTCCCCCTTGAACTATGCTTGGATCATAAATGATAAGTAATGCACAAGCATGATGAACAAGGTACAGAGGCTATGTATGTACTATACAGAGGCTCTGTATTACAAGACTATTTAGACTTGAGCAAGAGGCTCTGTCTCATGGATCAAAACATTAAAACAAAAACAAAAGTATGCTCAGAATGGATGCAGAGGCTTTATATAGTGAAGATTGAGCATACCCAACTTGCTAACCAAAAAGTTGAATCTCTTTTCATCAAGAGCCTTTGTAAATATGTCAGCAAGTTGATGATCTGTAGTTACAAAAAAACATTTCAATCGTACCTTTCTCTACATGGTCTTTGATGAAATGGTAGCGAACGTTGATATGCTTTGTTTTAGAATGTTGCACGGGATTGGCTTTGATCGCGATGGCACTTTCTGAACCACACATAATTGGAATTTTATCAAACTCAGCGCCATAGTCTTTTAGTTGAGTTTTCATCCATATTACTTGGGAGCAGCAGCTAGCTGCGGCTACATACTCTGCTTCAGCAGTGGAAGTAGAGACGTAGTTCTGCTTCTTTCAAGTCCAGCTTTTGAGCTTGTCTCCTAGTAATTGATAACTCCCTAATGTACTCTTTCGATCAAGTTTGCATCCTGCATGATCATATTCTGTATATGTAATAAGATCAAAACCAGAATACTTTGGATACTAGAGACCCAAAAATTGAGTTTCATTTAGGTATCTAAAGATTATTTTCACAGCTGATAGATGATATTCCTTAGGGTTTGCTTGATATCTAGCACAGAGACACGTGGCAAACATAATGTCTGGTCGACTAGCCGTGAGATACAACAGTGATCCAATCCTTCCACAATAAGTCTTAACATCCACCAGTTTTCCAGATGGATTTGTGTCAAGCTTAGTTCCCGTTGCGATTGGTGTTCTCATTATGGAAGAGTTGTGGAGTTGATATTTCTTTAATATGTCAGAGACATACTTAGCTTGGCTAATAAAAATACCATCCTCCCTCTGTTTTACTTGAAAGTCGAGGAAGAATGTTAATTCTCCCATCATACTCATTTCAAACTCGCTCTTCATCATAGCAGAGAACTTATCACAGTGCCTCTGGTTTGTTGATCCAAAAATAATGTCGTCAACATAAATCTGTACTAGAAGCATCTCACCTTTATACCTCTTAATGAACAAAGTGGTATTGATTTTACCTTTTTCAAAACCATTCGATAAGAGAACAGACGAAAAACGTTCATACCAGGCTCGAGGTGCTTGTTTAAATCCATACGAAGCTTTGTCCAATAAATAGACATACTCTGAATGTGTGGAGCTTTCAAACCCCGGAGGTTGTTGAACATAGACTTCCTCCTTCAGCTCACCATTCAAAAAGGCTGGCTTAACGTCCATTTGATAGACTCAGAATCCTTTATGTGCAGAGAAGGCAAAGAATAAGCGTATAGCTTCTAGCCTTGCTACTGGCGTAAAGGACTCGTCATAGTTATGCCTTCTTCTTGGCAATAGCATTTTACTACAAGCCTGGCTTTATTTCTCACAACGATCCCATCCTCATCCTTCTTGTTCCTGAAAACCCATTTACAGCCAATAGCAATTTTATCCTTAGGTAAAGGCACAAGAGTCCATACCTTGTTTCTTTCAAATTGTTGAAGCTCTTCTTGCATGGCATCAACCCAACTTGGGTCTTGTAGGGCTTCATGGACTTTCTTAGACTCTACCATGCTTAGAAAGTTTACAAATAAACATTCATTGGCCGTGGCAGCCCTTGTCTTCACACTGCTTGAAGGTTCACCAATTATCTGGTGAAGAGGATGATCTTAGGTCCAACTTGTTGTTGGGACAGATACAGAGGTCGGAGTCATTTGATCACGTTCCATAGATAAATAGGCATTTGGCTCATTGATGGCGATGAAGGTTCTACTTTCTCCCCCTCGGATGATGGTACAGAGGAACCAAGTTCAGGAACAAAGATGTTATGCTCTGTCTCTGTATGACTGGGCTCTGATTCAGAGCTTGTCTGCTCTGTTTGTAGATTAGCATGATTACTAGAGGAAGCAAAGGTGTGTGAAGGACCATAGATTGAAGTGCTTGTAGATTGTCGTTCTTCAATTGCACGGACAGACTCATCTCTAGGTATGTGTACAGAGATGTCCTCATCACCAAAGAAGTCTTCAAATAAGAGCTTGAGTTGACTTTTTAAGCTCGAGTCCAGAGTTGAGGTACTCTGAAGTCATTTTCTCTTTATCATCGAATGAGACATTGATGCTTTCCATGACAGTCTCGGTTCGTTGATTAAAGACTCTATACGCCTTGGCTTGAGTAGAGTAACCAAGGAACATACCTTCATCATCCTTCTTATCAAACTTGCCAAGTTGATCACGGTCATTTAGAATGAAGCATCTGCAACGAAAGACATGTAAACATTTAACATTAGGCTTTCTTTGGTTGATTAACTCATAAGGCATCTTCATATTCTTCTTTACCACCATTGCTTTATTTTGGATAAAGCAAGCGGTTAATATGGCTTCTGCCCAAAAGTGGGTTAGAGGACCAGAGCTTGCTAGCATTGTTCTTGCTGCCTCAACCAGTGTGCGATTCTTTCTTTCTACTGCACCATTTTGTTGTGGTGTTCTTGCTGCAGAGAAGTTCTGAGATATGCCCTCCTTGTCTAAGTTCACATCAATTTTTGTGTTCTTAAACTCTATTCCATTGTCACTTCTCAGCATTTGAATTTTGCTCTGTAGAAGAACTTGAATCTTGGTCATCAACTTTATCAGCAGCTCTAGGACATCTGATTTCTGCCTTAAAAACTCAATCCAAGTATATAGTGAATATTCATCAATAAATAAGGATATACTTCTTACCAGACAAGCTCTGCACAGAGATTGGACCATAGAGATCCACATGAAGCATATGCAGACGTCTGACAAAGAACATATCTGTCTTTGTTTTGTGGGATGCTCTTTTGAGGTTTCCCGTTTCACACGCGGAGCAGAGATGGTCCTTTTCGAAATTTATGGCAAGAAGTTCGTCAACCAGATTATTTTTCAGAAGCTTCTCTATATTTTGGAAATTTAAATGAGACAACTTGTGATGCCAGAGCCATGCTTCTTCATACTTACAAGATACGAGACAGAGAGTCTCTGAATTATCTTTTGGTGAGAAGTTCATAAGATATAGATTTCCCTTACATTTGGCTCTTAGCAACTCCTGACCTGATTCTGACATAATAGAACAAGCTTCCTTTTGGAACTTGACATTGGAGCCAGAATCACATAGTTGACTTATGCTCAAAAGATTATGTATAAGCCCAGAGACATGAGCAACCTTAGAGACAGAAACCTTACCTTGAAGAAGATCTCCATAACCCTTTATCTCTCTTTGCATATTATCCCCAAAGGTTACTCTACATACAACTTTCACTATGTATAAGGAGATTAGTCTCTTATTGGCGGTCATGTATCTCGAGCATCCGGAGTCGAGATACTAAATGTCCACATGTGGCTTCTGCAAAACAAATTATAGGGATTTAGGTAACCATTTCATAATGGGTCCTAGATGACTAGGGTTAGAAGATCGGTTTTTAGTTTGGGGGAGAGGTTTTGTCTCTGCACATGAGTTACCAGACTTGAGCTCTGGTTTGTGAGACTTGGCTTTAGGAGCTTTCTTTCTCTTCTGGGTCTTCTTGGAATTTATCCTCGATGACCCAAAGAGAATACAGTTAGGATTTGAGAAATGCTGCTTCAACTTTTGCAGCAGAGAAAAACATTCACAAGTATGAACACATTTTTGGTGACAAAATGATTTATTTGATTTAAAGAACATATTATTACAATCATTCCTAGCATTGGTGGTTATAACAAACTTCATATCTAGATCTGATTGTTTTGACTTCTTAGAATGAATCTGCTCAGTTTTCTTCTTATCCCTTCCTACTCCTTTGGCCTTCAGAGGCCTCTCTGAAACAGAGGAATTAAAATTAGAGTCGGGATCGAATTTTCCCTTCTGTTTTGGAGCGAACTTAATTGGCTTAGAAATTGGTTTAGAGCCCTTTCAGAAAGCGGTAGGGCAAGGAAGACCTCGAAACAAAAGTCTCAACTACTCTCGATCGGGCTTTCAAACTTGCACCCGAAAACAACACCTTACCAAGACCCAAAGATAGCAGTCTTGCTGCTTCAGTTTCTGATCAAACAGCGTCTGCGGTTGCTTCTGTCTTCATCCAATCGACAGTTGCAGTCTTCTCCTCCGCAAACCAAGCAGCCACGACTGCTAATTTCCTGCTTCCAAACAGCAGCTACGGCTGCTGCTTCTGCTTCAAAACAAACAGCTACGACTTGCTGTTTCTACATCAAAACAGGCAGTCTCGGGCTGCTGTTTTATGGTCTGCAACCAGCAGCTTCCGGCTGCTGTTTACGGTTGCTGCTTAAGGTTGTTGTTTTCTTCTTCCAGGTACGCAGTTCGGCTATTGCTGGCGCACACTGCAACGAAGAAGCAGTCCACGACGGCTGTTGTTTGGAGTATACCGCAGCGAGGAGTAGGCCACAGAGGATGCTATTTTGCTGTGGCTGTTTGCTGCTTGGCAAAGGGATGAAGATCACGCATCAAAGCTGTTGTGTTAGCTCTCATATTTCATTTAATGTAAAAGTATGAAAAAGTACTACTGCAAGTGTTGACAGAAGAGTTCTACCACAGAAGATCATAGAGGACCAACAACAGAAGATGTTCAAACGTACAAGTCAAAAGTGACAGAAGCTCTGTTGTCTATCACAGAGGTTCTGGAAACTTGTCCTCTGTGAACAAAAGTATACAAGTCGAGAATGATAGAACCTCTGTTGTCTCTCACAGAGGTTCTGGAAACTGATCTTCTAGCATGAAGAGCTTACAAGTCACATCCAGCAGAACCTCTGGGATGGCTCACAGAGGATGGCTCACAGAGGATCTGCAGTATTATATTCTGTGAAGAACTTCTTTACTATTTTACTTAGGTTAGTTCGCTGCTCATGCTTATCACGTGACTATGTTTGTAATCTGCTTTATTTGAACGGCTTAGATCATTTCACTTGTCTAGGTCATGTCAGAAAAGTCGTTATGAACTAGTATAAATAGCAGCTTAGTCCTTTGTAATTCAGTGTGCTTCCCGTATTGTAATTGTCAATATTTTCAATAGAATTGAAAATCATTTGAAGCTATTCTCTCGTGTTCATCATATTCTTCATCTGTGTTCTTGATTGATTGATTACTCTGTTTGTTCATTTAATTGTTTTCGCTGCACTGTAATCATTCTAAGGGTTCATCCAGAGTAAGTGATTAAATACCAAGCTGAATCTAAAGGTCATAACATTGGTATCAGAGCCAGAATCGAATTCTTATTTGATTGATTCCGTTCTTGGTATTAATTTGCATTTGTTCAAGAACACACCAATCTTCTTCCTCAGGTTACCCTGTTTTACTCTACTTAATCAGTTTCTTCTTATTCCTACTTTTCTTCTTCTTT
>NW_020200813.1:65627-68146 GCF_001531365.2 Cynara cardunculus var. scolymus
AATGGTTAACTTTCTGGAAGGAATTCACCCAAGGATATGTGAATTTCTTTATAATCCTCCCTATGTCCCCATGAATTTAATTCCAAGAGTTCCAGCCACTGGAACAACTCCAGAAATTCCCGAGCACTATGAACCACGTCCTATTGCAAACTGGAGTGATGAGGACAAAATAATGGTTCAATTGGGTAGCAACTGCAAAAGATTGTTAATTATGGCAATACCTCACAAAATCTTCAAGTGCATCGATCACTGTCAACTGTCCATGGACATTTGGGCAGAATTAGAGAAGCAAATTGAAGGAGGTAAGAAAACACTCAAAAACAATCGATCGATTTGCATTGACGAGTACCACAGCTTCAAGGAGAAAGAAGGTGAATCTCTGTCGGACACATACTCAAGATTGAATACCTTGATTAGCAACTGCAAGAGGTATGGAGTCATGAGAACGGCAGAGGACAACAACTCATTATTCTTGAAGAGCCTTGGAATTGAGTGGATGCACCTCACCATGTCCATGAAGGCCACCCTAGACTTGGAAATGTGGACTCTAGCAGACTTGTTTGGATATCTTTAAAGTCAAGAGCGTCAAGTTCTGCAGATGAAAAAGAACTATGGTGGTCCTCTGGCTCTAGTCGCAGAGGATGGATGCTCTGGGAAAGGGAAGGAGGCACAGAAGGAAGAGAAGGAGAAGAAGAAGAAGAAGGTATTGATTGCAGAGAGTGAAGACAGTTCTGATGAAGAAGTCTCGATGAAGGAGATGATGAAAAATCTGGCCTTGATCACCAGAGAATTCAGGAAGGGTGGAGAGAGGAAGGAGTACAAAAGTTTCGGCAGAAGAAACTTTACAAAGGGAGATAGATCTGAGACAAGAGAGAAGGAACAGAAGCCTTCGTAGAGGAAGAGCAGAGGAAGGATGAGCCAAAAGATGGTTGCTTTAAATGTGGCAAACCAGGCCACTTTGCTGCGGACTGCTGGTCAAAAGGGCCAAGGGCACCACAGAGGGGTCCTAAAGATGCAGCCTTCTATAAAAAGAAGGGTGACTACTACCAGCAGAAGTCTCTGCTAGCTGAATCAAATGAGCTAGTAATCGATGTGTCCTCTGATGAAGACGAACAGAAGGGTCTTCTTGCATGGGAAGACTCGGACACAGAGGACGAGCTCTTCTGTGGGATGGCAGATATCAATTCAGACTCCTCTGACAGAAACGACCAAGAGGTTTCTACTTCCTCCTCTTCTGAATCTCTTGATCTTTACACTGAGATCATCGATAATCTCGATTCATGCCATTTGGAGCATTTCAATATAAAAGAAAAACTGTCTCTCTGTGAAAAAGAAGTAATTCTGCTCACAGAGGAAAGAAATCGTTTTTTCAAAATGTTCGAACAAGCGCAATCAAAATTTATAAATTTAGAAAATTCTTCAAAAGAAAAGCTTGCCAAGGTTCAAAAAGACTTAAAAAACTAGGTGGAAGAGTTAAGGCATATGGAGCATGAGAAGTGTAATATTACTTCTGTTAAAGAATTCTTTCAAAAGGAAAGAGAATTTTTGCCCCAAGATGTGCTTGATAGAGAGCTTAAAATTAAGAAATTTCAAGAGGCTCAAAATATTTACAAAAAGATTAAAGTTAATTTGGGCAAAAGAGGTCTAGGTTTCTCAGAATTTGATAATAAACCTGGATTTAAATCAAATAAAACTCTAGAGAGTACCTTTAGATCCTCAAATAATTTGAAAAGTAAAATTTCTAAAACTAAGCCCATCTTCAAGAGGAGAAGGCTGTTGGTTGATCCAGACACAAAAGCATGTTTATCTATGGAAAATATTGCCTATGAAGACTATATTGATTCCTTCTCACCTTCTGCAAAGAAGGATTCCATTCCAAGGAGGTTTATGAGATAGGGTCATATAGGAATTTTCAAGTTTGGACAACCAGATTCTCAAGAAAACTATCCTTTTGGTCAGCCTCTTGAAAAAAAATTGTCCGCAGAGGCTCTGGAATTCTTTCGAAATTATATCACAAAGCCTTCTGCAAATGAGTCTCTTCTTGAAAGCGTTTTTGTCACAGAGCTCTCTGGAAAAGCTACGTCTAAGCATGAACATGCCTCAGATCTTGAAGTTAGTCCTACACAAGTTGTAGAGACTGCTATTGATCCTGAGAAAGGAAAGAAGGAAATTCGAAAACAAAGTAATTCACAACGCTCTGTCTCTGCAACACAGAAGCCTATCTATACTTGGCAACAATTGAAAAAATGGTCTCTGACTAATAATCCTTTTGTTTCAGTGATTGCAGGAAAACCAAAGAGGGGACCAATACAGAAGAATTTTAAAAAGTATTTTAAAACATAGCCTAGAATAGGAAAGGAATCTTGTAATGAGAAGCCTGTACCTAAGAAGGGCTTTAAAAACAAAATCTCTATACCCTTCTTCGAGAACTTTAATGAAAAATTAAAAAAAATTTCTTGTAATGTCTCCTTCTGTGAATGTTTCGATATCATGCATACTCTATCCACTAACATTCACCA
>NW_020200813.1:71356-72592 GCF_001531365.2 Cynara cardunculus var. scolymus
TCAGAAAAGGGGGCGCACGTCATCAATCGCGCGTCTTCCCAACACGGTTTGTCATACCTTTTGAGCCGTTTCAACCTAAAACCACTCATCACGACCTTTCGTCAATAAAACGGTTCAATTCAAAATTCTCACTATAAATACCCCTTTCCCCCCAAATCAAAAACCTTTACCACACTCATATTCTCCGGCGAATCTGAACTTGCGAACCTTTATACAAAACCTGCAAAAATGTCTTCCTCATGTGCCTCAGCTCAATCCGTCAACGTCTCCAGTGACAACGAAGTCACACAGGCCCAAGCTCTAACGTCTCACGCCCTATCCTTCGTCCAAAACCGATACGAGAAGCTCGTGAAAAAGCCAAACAACTACTACTTCGTTCCATCACACATAGTTTTCTCTGAATTTACTTTCCCCCTCCTCGAAATTCTAATAAATCATCCCCTGTTCTACGCCCTTTCTGCTACCAAACCGACCCCTGAATCCTACATAACCCAATTTCTCTTAAGTTCTTACATAACAACATTGGACAACTCTGGACTGAGCATTGTGGGTTACACCTCTCACCCTACCAATAAATCATTGGTACCCATGGAACTAAATGTGGACAAATTGTGAACTGCCCTGCGTTTACCCACCCTGGAATCCCTTAATTTGAATGCTTATGCTGCAACCCCAATAGATGAGGAATTGATTCAATTTCTTGAATTCCATTCCTATGCAACCCAAATCATCAAACGGACTCAGTTCAAGCGCAAAGGACTACCCCTGTCTGGAATACCCTGTTCTCAATAGTAAACAGCTGCTTAACAGGGAAAGTGGGAAGTCACGACCATACCTCGCACGCAATGATGTCTATCGTCTATGGAATCTACTTCAACCTACCTTTGGATTACGCACAACTTATATTCGAGGATATGGTTGGATTGATCAAAAAGAAATGCACGACACAAAGGGGAGAAAAGTCCAAGGTCAAAACGCAGAAGAAGGCCAAGGAAGACATGAACCAACCAAACTTAATTMTACAACGGTTCCTTGGTCTCGTCTTTGGAGATCTGATAGCAGCAAAGCTACCTTCTGTGGAGCCCAACGCAAAGGCTGTACCCGTTCAAAGAGTTCCATCCAACTGAGCATGAGCAAGGGTACAGAAGCCCCAGACCCTTATCAAAAGCCATGCTCAGGTTCCTTAGTCACGGAGATAGGAAGGCCTACAGACGTGGATTCAGGAGGCCAGAGCCG
>NW_020200813.1:75587-77544 GCF_001531365.2 Cynara cardunculus var. scolymus
AAAAGTGACAGAACCTCTGTTGTCTATCACAGAGGTTCTGGAAACTTGTCCTCTGTGAACAAAAGCATACAAGTCGAGAATGACAGAACATCTGTTGTCTGTCACAGAGGTTCTGGAAACTGATCCTCTAGCATCAAGAGCTTACAAGTCACATCCAGCAGAACCTCTTGGATGGCTCACAGAGGATCTGCAGTATTATCTTCTGTGAAGAACTTCTTTACTGTTTTACTTAGGTTAGTTAGATGCTCGTGCTTATCACGTGACTATGTTTGTAATCTGCTTTATTTGAACGACTTAGATCATTTTACTTGTCTAGGTCATGTCAGAAAAGCCGTTAGGAACTAGTATAAATAGCAGCTTAGGCCTTTGTAATTCAGTGTGCTTCCCGTATTGTAATTGTCAATATTTTCAATAAAATTGAAAATCATTTGAAGCTATTCTATCGTGTTCTTCATATTCTTCATCTGTGTTCTTGATTGATTGATTACTCTGTTTGTTCATTTAATTGTTTCCGCTGCACTGTAATCGTTCTAAGAGTTCATCTAGAGTAAGTGATTAAATACCAAGCTGAATCTAAAGGTCCTAACATGCTGTTTAGGCGAAACTCAGGTGAAGAAACAGCACCGCAGGCTGTTGTTTTGCTGCTGCTGTTTGGTCAAGAAAACACAGAAAAACGCAGCAGGTAGCTGTTGTTTTTGGCGAGGCAAGAAGGCAGCACAACAAGCGGCTGTTCGGTGATTATAGGAGCGACAAAAACATGGAAGCAGGCGAGGCTGGTGGTAGTTTCGGCGACGCCAGCGGCTCCAGCAAGAGGGTTGGAACATGCTTCTCTTTCAACCTCCAAACAGTCGGCTCCACAGGGGGCGGGGGTGGGGGTTTCTTCTTCGATTCCAGCAAGGAGATGATTTTTTCTCTTATCTCCTCTCCTTCTTTTTCCTTTTAACGCAGCTACTGCCCACCCCCTCTTTCTCACTAAGGTCCCAACACGAACTACATGGAGGTCAAAATCCTCCATGGAAAGAGGGAGACTTCTAGAGAAAAAGAAAAAAAATTGAGACCCAAGAGTAGGTCAACTTTGCAGGTACTCCCCTTTCTTTTCTTTTCTTTTCTTTTCTTTCCTTTTTACTTTCCCAAGAATTCAAAAGAACCTTCCTTCAAAAATAATAGCTTTATATATATATATATATATATATATATATATATACCTATATACACATACTCCTATATACTAAAACAAAAGGTAATTTACATAATATAAAGTGTTTTTAAACACAGACTAAGTAGATGGAAAAAAAAACGAGTACCTTATATAAATCCCCTTTTTTTTTACGCGCATAGAGCTGGGAAAAGGGAAGAAAATTTCAGGTGTTACAATCCTCTCTATCTTGGGATAAATTTCGTCCTCGAAATTTTGTTCAAGCGAAAAGGTGGGGGTAACGCCTCTTCAAGTCTTCCTCCGCTTCCCAAGTTATGTTTGACCCTCGGTGATGTTTCCATTGCACTTTAACCAAGACAATTTCCTTATGCCTCAACACTTTGGTCTTCCTTTCTAAGATGGCTTTCGGTTCTTCCACAAACTGATTGTTCTCATCCACATGAATCTTTGAAAGTGGGATCACACTTTCTTCTTCCGCTAAGCATTTACGTAGGTAACACACATGGAATGTGTGATGGATTCCCACCATTTTCGGTGGTAATTCTAGCTTATAAGCTTGAAGCCCCACCCTTGCCAAGACTTTAAACGGTCCAAAGAATTGGGGGCTGAGTTTCCCACGCTTTCCAAAATGAATAATGCCTTTCCAGGGAGATTGTTAGGACCTGTAAACTCAGTTTTGATATCAATCAAATACTCTGGATGATCTTTAAGACAATCAAAGTGCAGCGAAAACAATATAAGAACAAACAGAGTAAGAATCAAGAACACACARTATATGAGAATGATGAACAAGAGAGAATA
>NW_020200813.1:78747-82035 GCF_001531365.2 Cynara cardunculus var. scolymus
CGCATAACTTCGATTAGCCTTCTGAGCGATATAGAATAGCTTGACCTCCTCTTCAAGTATTTGTTAAGAATTTTGTGTAGAAAGATCAAGTCAAATACACAGAGGTTATGGAGGTCAGCATCTGTGAACGTGTATAGGTTGTCGTCATCCCTCTTCACCACATATTGAGCATAGAGCACGGTCTTCTTCAGCATCGTTCTTGGAGATATTGTTTCAAGAGAGGTTATCACATTCTCTGAGAAAACCTGCTCACGAGGCTTTGTAAGCTTTGAGAAGTGAAACTTCCCGGCTGCAGAGGGTATACCTATAAGCTCTGGATCGTAAGGTGGCTCTGTGTCTACGGCAGAATAGCGCCACCGCAGAATCTCCTCCACAATGGTAATAGGCTCTGTGCGTACCTTCTGCATAGGGATTTTGGTCATTGAATGAAAGATCTCATAAACCCTTCCCAATGTGGCAGACTCTGGTACTCCGGTTTCTTCTTCTTCTAGAATTGGCCTCTGGGTGGACCCCTCTGCTAGGATAGGTGATAGGACCTGTAAACTCAGTTTTGATATTAACCAAATACTGTGGATGATCTTTAAGAACAATAACAGTGCAGCGGAAACAGTATAAGAACAAACAGAGTAATTAATCAATCAAGAACACACAGATGTTGAATATGAAGAACACGAGAGAATAGCTTCACATGATTTTCAATTGGTTGAAAATATTGACAATTACAATATGGGAAGCACACTGAATACAAAGGCCTAAGCTACTATTTATACTAGTTCCTAACGGCTTTTCTGACATTACCTAGATGTATGGAACGACCCAAGCCGTCCAAATAAAGTCGATTACAAACATAGTCACGTGAGAAGCACGTGCGGCTAACTAACCTAAGTAAAACAGTAAGAAGTGGTTCACCACAGAAGATAAACCCGCAGACCCTCTGTGAGCCATCCYAGAGGCTCTGCTGCATATGACTTGTAAGCTCTTGATAACAGAGGACCATTTTCCAGAACCTCTGTGAGAGACAATAGAGGTTCTGTCAATCTTGACTTGAATGATCAAACTGCTTCTGTTGTTGGTCCTCTGTGGTCTTCTGTGGAATGAACCCTTCTGTCAACACTTGYAGTAATACTTTTTCATACTTTTACATTAAATGAATTATGAGAGCTAACAATCTCCCTCTAAGTATGAAAAAGTAAAAATTGACAGTTTAATGCAAGAAATTACTTAATTGAAAGAATTATAAGAGGAGATAAAAAAATTCATCCTCTGAAAAGAATTACGTAAGGAAAGAATTACAAAATTGTGTTGCTTAGGACAAAACTATTACAGAAGTTTATCCAACTACAGAGTTTGGATAGTCGTCTACGGCATATAGCATGTCAGTCTTGATGATTCTGTAGACATTGAAGATCCATTCTCTGAAGTTGACTTGTACTTTGATAGCTTCTAGAATGTCAGACACTTCACCCATCCTTAGATGCCCTTTGTTCACCTCTGCCAGCACACTTTTGAATGTCCACTCAAGGGTCTCTGTGGAGTACTTGTTCGCTTCTGTTGGATCAAAAAACCTTAGGATGTCATATTTGTCCAAGAACACAAACACATGAAAGAACTTCATGTTTGGCCTTCTATTATGAAGAAGTTGATAGGGGGTCTTCTCAAAACGCTTTACCACCAAGGACCTATTTTGAGTGTAGCAAGTGGCAGAGACAGCTTCTGCCTAAAAAGATAGTGGTAGCCCAGAGGCATACAACATCGTTTTGGCATCTTCAACAAGCGTCCTGTTCTTCCTCTCTACTACTCCATTTTGTTGCGGAGTCCTTGGTGCTGAGAAGTTATGAGTTATGCCAACAGAGGCTAGATACTCTTCTATCACAGAATTCTTGAACTCTGTGCCATTGTCGCTTCTTAGTACCCTAACCTGAACAGCATGAAGAACTTGGAGTCACTTTAAGAGTTTGATTAGTACACAAGGAACTTGAGATTTCTTACGAATAAACTCTACCCAAGTAAATCTTGAAAATTCATCAATGAGTACTAAGATGTATTTCTTTCCTCCAAGACTCTACATAGAGATAGGGCCACAGAGGTCCACATGAAGCATTTGTAGAGGCTTATCATAGGAAGGATCATACTTGGATTTATGAGAGGACCTTTTGAGTTTTCCCACTTCACAAGCTGAGTAAAGATGGTCCTTTTCAAATTTTATATTTGGCAGTCCCTTGACTAATTTAGCCTAACCAGCTTGTCAAGAGTATGAAAGTTTAGATGACAGAACCTAGTATGCCAGAGCCAAGCTTCTTCGTTCTTCACAGAGGACACTAGACTTACGTCTTCTTTGGCTTCTAACGAATCAAAGCACAGAAGTTACAAGTCTCCTCTTCTGTTGGCTCTCATCACCTCTATAAATGTATCTGGTTAGTACATTATGCAGTGTTTGACCTTGAAGAGCACATCTAGACCATTGTCACAGAGTTGACTAACACTTATTAGGTTGTGTTTGAGTCCATCCACATACGAGACTTGGTTCATCTTTATCTCTCCCTTCACAATCATCCCGTAGCCTTTTATCTTCCCCTTCTGGTTTCCACCAAAGGCTACAGAGCCTCCTTCTTGCTTTAAATAAGAAGACAAAAGCTCTAATGTACTAGTCATGTGCCTCAAGCAACCTGAGTCAACAACCCAGGTAGATACATGTTGCTGCTTCTGCAATCATACAACGTTTATTTTAGGTACCCACTTCCAATTGGGTCCTTTAGCATTAGAATGTTTGAGGTATGTCGTAACATCCTTTGATTTGGGCTTACTTTTCTTGGAAGAGTTGCCACCTTGTCTATTATTCACCCCAGAACCATGACTCTTGGGGTGAGAGACTAAACARGAAGAGTGGTGAATGTGAGTGGATAGAGTATGCATGATATTGTAACATTCACAAAAGGAGACATCACAAGAAACTTTCTTAAACTTTTCATTAAAATTCCCAAAGAAGGATACATAGATTTTGTTTTTAGAGCCCTTCTTAGGTACGTGCTTCTCATTACAAGATTCCTTTCCTATTCTAGGCTCTGTTTTGAAATCCTTTTTAAAACTCTTCAAACATTTTAAAAAATCTGTTTCTTTCCTCTATGAGCAGAATGACTTCTTTTTCGCAGAGAGAAAGTTTTTCTTTTAGATTGAAATGCTCCAAGTGACATGAATCGAGGTTATCAATGATCTCTGTGTAAAGATCAAGTGATTGAGAAGAGTAAGAAGTAGAAACCTCCTGGTCATTTCTTTCATAGGTGTCTGAAT
>NW_020200813.1:82361-85060 GCF_001531365.2 Cynara cardunculus var. scolymus
TATCACCCTCTGTAAAGTTTCTTCTGTTGAAACTTTTATACTCCTTCGTCTCTCCACCCTTTCTGAATTCTCTGGTGATCAAGGCCAGAGTTTTCATCATCTCCTTCATTGAGACTTCTTCATCAGAACTTTCATCACTTTCTGCTATCAGTATCTTCTTCTTCTTCTTCTTCTCATTCTCTTCCTTCTGTGCTTCTTTCCCCTTCCCAGAACTGCCATCCTCTGCAACCAGAGCAAGTGGACCACCATAGTTTTTCTTCATTTGCATAACTTGAGGCTCTTGGCATTTAAGAGAACCAAACAGGTCAGCTAGAGTCCACATTTCCAAATCTAAGGTGGCCTTCATGGACATGGTTTGGTGCATCCATTAAACTACAAGGCTCTTCAAGAATAAAAAGTTGTTGTCCTCTGCGGTTCTCATGACTCCAAGCCTCTTGCAGTTGCTTATCAAGGTGTTCAATGTAGAGTATGTGTCCGACAGGGATTCACCCTCTTTTGCCTTGAAGCTGTGGTATTCGTCAATGCAAATTGCTCGATTGTTTTTGAGTGTTTTCTTACCTCCTTCAATTTGTTTTTCTAATTCTGCCCAAATGTCCATGGACAATTGACAGTGATCGATACATTTGAAGATTTCGTGAGGTATTGCCATGATTAACAATCGTGTTGCACTTGCTACCCAATTCAACCATTATTTTGTCTTCGTCACTCCAGTTTGCAGCAAGTCTTGGTTCGTAATGTTCAAGAATTTCTGGGGTTGTGCCAGTAGCAGGAACTCTTGGGATTAAGTTCATTGGCATATAAGGAGGATTATAAAGAAATTCACCTATCCTTAGGTGAATTCCTTCCAAAAAATTAACCATTCGTACCTTCCATTGTGGATACTCCTCACGGATGAGCGTGGGAGGTTTTGATTGAGAACCAGTGCTCATGAATGAGGTATTGGCCAGATTCGCCATTGAGAGAAGAAGAAAAATAAGAATAAGATGAAACTGATAAAATAGAGTAAAACAGGGTAACCTGAAGAAGAAGACTAGTATTCTAGAACAAAAGCAGATTAATACCAAGAACAGAATTAATCAAATAAGAATTCGATTCCTACTCTGATACCAATTGTTAGGACCTSTAAACTCAGTTTTGATATCAATCAAATACTCTGGATGATCTTTAAGACAATCAAAGTGCAGCGGAAACAATATAAGAACAAACAGAGTAAGAATCAAGAACACACAATATATGAGAATGATGAACACGAGAGAATAGCTTCAAAGGTTTTTCAATTGAATTGAAAATAAGACGATTACAATACGGAAAGCACACTGAATTACAAAGGCCTAGCTGCTATTTATACTAGTTCCTAATGGCTTTTCTGACATGACCTAGACGTGTGAAACGATCCAAGCCATCCAAATAAAGTCGATTACAAACTTAGTCACATGAGAAGCACATTCAGTTAACTACCTAAGTAAAACAGTAAGAAGAGGTTCTCCACAGAAGATGAACCGCAAACCCTTTGTGAGCCATCCCAGAGGCTCTGCTGCATATGGCTTCTAAGCTCTTGATAACAGATGACCATTTTTCAGAACCTCTGTGAGAGACAACAGAGGTTCTGTCAATCTTGACTTGTACGATCAAACAACTTCTGTTGCTGGTCCTCTGTTGTCTTCTGTGGAAGAAACCCTTCTGTCAACACTTGCAGAAATCTTTTTCATACTTTTACATTAAGCAAATATTGGAGCTAATAGAGATACTTTTAACATAACGCGGTCGCCCACTTGGAATTCTATAGGTCGGCTCCTCTTATCTACGTAACTCTTTTGTCGATCCTGAGCCCCCTTTAAGCGCTCCCGTATACACTTCACTTTTTCGGTTGTTTCCTGCACGATCTTGGGACCGGCGAATTGTTTCTCACCCGCTTCTAGCCAACACACTGGAGTCCTACATTTCTGACCACACAAAGCCTCAAAAGGTGCCATCCCGACACTGGAATGACAGCTATTCTTGTAGGCGAACTCCACCAGGGGTAGGTGAGAATCCCAATTCCCGCCGAAGTCGACAACACACGATCGAAGCATATCTTTGAGGGTTTGAATGGTCCGCTCACCCTGACCATCGGTCTGGGGATGGTAAGCTGTACCTAGCTTCACCCTCGTGCCCAACTCTTTCTATAAATCGTCCCAGAAATAGGAGGTGAATCGGCTATGTCGATCAGACACTATGGACAACGGTATACTGTGCCGCGAGACTACTTCATCAATGTATAACTTGGTGATAGCTCTATTATTCACTTCTTGTAAAAGTATGAAAAAGTATTGTGCAAGTGTTGACAGAAGGGTATCTTCCATAGAAGACAACAGAGGACTAGCAATAGAAGTTGTTTCATTATGCAAGTAAAGTGTAACAGAACCTCTAATGACTCTCACAGAGGTTCTGGAAAATGGTCCTCTGTCAATAAGATCATACAAGTCAATTACAGCAGAGCCTCTGAGATGGCTCACAGAGGGTCTGCGGTTTCATCTTCTGTTAAGTTCCTGTTCTTACAGTTTTTCAATGGTTGTTAGCTGCATGTGCTTCTCACGTGACTWGGACTTAATCGACTTTATTTGGACGGCTTAGATGATTTCACACGTCTAGATCATGTCAGTAAGGTCGTTAGGAACTACTATAAATAGCGGCTAAGGCCTTTGTATTCAGTGTGCTTC
>NW_020200813.1:87015-89547 GCF_001531365.2 Cynara cardunculus var. scolymus
GATTTTAATGAAAATTTTAAGAAAGCTTCTTGCAATGTTTCCTTCTGTGATTGTTTCAATATCATGCATGTTTTATCCAATCATGTTCATCAATCTTCCTGTTTAGTCTCTCACCCAAAGAACTATGAATCTAGGGTGAACAATAGACAAATTGGCAATTCTTCTTCAAAGAATAATAAGTCCAAACCAAAAGAGGCTATGGCATACTTTAAACAAGCTAATGTTAAGGGACCCAATTGGAAGTGGGTACCCAAATTAAACGTTGTCTAATCGCAAAAGAAGCAGCATGTATGACTGGCACATTAGAGCTTCTGTCATCATTCCTAGAGAAAGAAGGTTCTGTTGTATGTTTTATTTTAAATTTTTTTTTTAAAGTTTTACTTTTAATAAATCTTTTTGTATAGTACTTTATTTTTGAATAATCTCTTTTTGTATATAGTTTTAGTTTCTTGATTAACCTTCACTTGTTTTCATAGTTAACAGGTTTATCTTGCATATACTTGCAAGGTTTGAGGGGGGGTATGTGCTTAAAAAGAATAAAACCTTTTGAAGAAGAAAAATGTTTTTTCATCACAGATCCTCTGTGATAGCTCTCAGAGGCTTTTTGAACGGATTCTCTGTCGATACTTCTTCTTAATATTTTAAATGGGTTTTAGTTCCGGGGGAGCCATGGAAGCTGGCTCATAGGGGGAGTTTTTGAAATGAAAATCAAAACCTCAGAAGATGCCAAAACTTTTGAAGTATCTTGTTCTCAGAGGTCAACTCATCAGAACTTCTGACGCTTCTATCAGAGGCTCTGTGGGTCTGAACTAAGCAAGTACTCATCTCTATGAGGATTTTCAAACCGTTTAGGTAAATAAAGGTGTAACGTGCTAGAAGACCCCGCACATATCACAGAGGCTCTGTTACCCTTAGGCCTCTGACAGAACTCTCTTATAGTTCTCTATTATTGATATGGTGCGCGTGGTTCTGTGGATAAGGGTTAAAGCCTATCATGTGCGTGTCAGAAACGGGGGCGCACGTCATCAATCGTGCGTCTTCCCAACACCGCGTGTCATATTTTTGATTCGTCACTCCCTACAGCCACTCATCACGCCTTTTCACATATTAAATGGTTCCCATTCAAATCCCTCACTATAAATACCACTTCCCCCCAAAACATAAACCTTTACATTACTCTTTATAACTCCGACGAACTTCAAGCTTTCCGGCCAAAACCTGCAACTATGTCTTCCAGTTCATCCGCCTCCGCTCAATCTGTAAATGTCTCAAGCGACAACGAAGTAACCAAATCCCAAGCACTAACTTCTCATGCTCTATCGTTTTTTCCAAAATCGATATGAGAAAGTAGTACTGGTAAAGAAACCCAACAATTATTTCTTCGCTCCATCTCAATCTGGTTTCCCTGAATATATGTATCCCCTCATTGAAATTCTTCGTAACCATCCATTATACTTTGCTCTCTCAGCAACTAAACCTACACCAGAAACATATATTACCCAATTCTTGTTAAGCTCATATATCACTACCCTAGATAATTCTGGATTGAGCATCGTAGGTTATGCTTCTCATCCGACTGTGAAATCGCTTGTCCCAATGGAACTAAATGTGAATACCCTTCGAACAGCCCTGCACCTACCCTCCTTGGCAACTCTCAATTTGGATACCTTCGCTCCAACCCCTACAAATGTTGAACTGATTGAATTCCTTGAATTTCTCTCCTACACTGCCAAGACTAAAATTGTTAAAAGGACTGAATTCAAACGAAAAGGCCTTCCCCCAATTTGGAACACTCTGTTCTCGATAGTGAATTGCTGTCTAACAGGGAAGGTCGGTAGCCATGACCAAGCCTCACACGCCATGCTTTCCATTGTATATGGAATCTATTTCAACCTGCCCCTTGATTACGCACAACTCATATTCGAAGACATGGTGGGATTAATCAAGAAGAAGTGTGCTACTCAGAGGGGTGAGAAATCTAAAGTGAAGGCACAGAAGAAGGCCAAAGAGGACCAAAATCATCCAAATCTATTTCTAAAAAGTTTTTTGGTCTGGTCTTTGGTGAAATAATAGCAAAGAAGCTGCCTTCTGCAGAGCCTAATGCTAGATTGTATCTGATAAGGGAGTTCCACCCCACAGAGCATGAGCTGGGGTACAGAAGCCCAAGACCTCTATCAAAAGCCATGCTCAAATACCTTAGCCACGGAGATAGGAAAGCGTACAGACCTGGATACAGGAGGCCAGAGCCAGTCCCTGAAACCCGTCCATGCATAGGAATCGCGTTAGGAGAGAGAGTGCAAAAAATGAAGGTTGAGGGAAGAAGGGATGAGCCAACAGAGGCCAGAGAGGTGAGTGAGGACAGACCGAGAGTAGCAAGTCCCCCACCAAAGATGTTAAAACCCAGATCTAACAATAGAACAATTTAATAAGGAAATTCAAGAGAAATTTGTAGAAGAAAAAGATGAAATAGAAATCGATGGCGCTTTCTTTATTGAATTGAAAATTACAAACTCTCAAGAACCCTAATCGACT
>NW_020200813.1:90947-95530 GCF_001531365.2 Cynara cardunculus var. scolymus
AAGATCAAAATAGGTTCGAATTCATCCAAGAACAAATCCCTTAAAAGGAATTTGATTAAAACATTTGAACATATGATGAAATCAGAGTTTTTAGGACCAAACTGCAGTCGAACAGGAAGCAGTTCATGAGAGTATTTTTCAAGAAAATTGAATCTACTGCAAGAAAGATCGTATCGATAGAAGTTAATCGATTTGGCTTTGATACCACTTGTTAAAACCCATATCTGACAATAAAAAATTTAATAAGGAAATTCAAGAGAGATTTGTAGAAGAAAAAGATGAAATAGAAATCGACGGCGCTTTCTTTATTGAATTGRAAATTACAAACTCTCAAGAACCCTAATCGACTCTCATGAGATGTATCTGAATCTATGTGTTTACAATAAATTTTCTATTTGCTCTCGTACATTTTTCTATACCTGAAACACTACTTATATAGGCCGTAATTCATGATAACTGAATAAGATAACCATTATCCAAAATAGGATTAGCCTTATCCAAAATAGGATTCTGAAGATAGTCGTCTGCAGGACTAGAGGATAGACCAACTAGAGAGGCTCTGGTCCTCTAGGGGCTCTGGTCAATACAACCAGAGGCTCTGGTCAATACAACTAGAGGCTCTAGTCGTTCACAAAGGCTCTGGTGTCTCTTCACAGAGGCTCTGGTTCTGCTTACAGAGGTTCTGGTTCTGTTTACAGAGGCTCTGGTCGTCCATACTTGGTCGATTTAGCACAGCGGCTGGTCTTCTTCCCGACTTAGACATTTTGGCACAACAGCATCTTCAGATGTTCCATCCTTAACCCCGATTGCTTAATAAAACTTTTTGAGATAATTATTAGGATCAATTTGATGCTAACAAAAGAAGACAAAGAAGACTCAGAAGGGTGTTGACTCTTTTGAGAAAAAGAAAGGGAAGAAGAGACCYGCAGAAGAAGAGGGTCCAAGCAGTCCTCTGCAAAAGCCAAAGAAGAAGAAATCGAAGAAGGCCCAACCCGCAGAGGTTGTGGTCACAGAGGCAGTAATCCCATAAAGCCCTGCAGAGGCTGCTCCAAAGCGCAGAAGGTTGCGCAAGGTTGTTCACGAAGTGTCCCCAACAGAGCAGATACACGATGTACTCTTTCACATCCAACAAGAGCTTAAAGCGCCTACAGAAGTAGCGGATTTGGGGACAGAAGTCGTATTAGACGACGAAGAAGAAGAGTTGGAGAAGAGGGAGTAAAAGATGCCGAAGGCACACATCCTAGCCCCCCTCCTAGTGCTACCCACATTTCTAGGGACCCTGTTCTAGAGGGAACCCCTATTGAAAAAGGCGTGCACACGCTGACCCCAACCCAAACCTACCTTGCAGAGGACATTCTTTCGTCCTCTGTTGAATGCACTGTCCGGGAACCACAACATACTCCAACATCCTCTCAAAAGGATGTTGGTTTTACAATAAGAGTCCATTCACCCAAGGATTCGTCACAACCCGGAGAGGCATCCGTTGCCCCTCCACACCAGAGTGAACAACCAAGTTATGCTTCAGAGGCATACGAGAGGTTCACAGAGACTGCGGATCTAGAACGCCCAAAGTTTACACTCGATCTCTCTGTCGAGTTAGGCTCTGAACCTACTAGGCACGATATCAACAGAACACTGGTAGGCTCTCCAATTGGAGATGTTCGAGGATCCGATGGAAGTCCCCGAGCTGACATCGAAAAACCAGTCACTGAGGGCGCCTCACACTCCGAGGCTACTAGGTCACCATGTGTTGGTGATCTAGGTTCCTAGGATACCTATGTGACTAAGGGGGAGTTACAAACCTTCGCCACAGCGGTATTCCAGAGGTTGGATGAGTTGAAAAGCTTGTTCTCCTCCTAACCAACAACAGAGGCTTTTGCACCGATAACAGAGGCTCTGAAGGAGTTGACTTCCACAACTTCTGAGCTCAAGGCGACTGTTTCAGCCCTTCAGAATTACACTGACCAAATTCTCAAGGAATGGTTGAAGCCCTTGGAGAGGTCGTGCGGAAATACACTGACCAACTTCTCAAGGAAGCCCGAGCAAGTAATGAATCTATAAAAGACTGTACGAAGCAACTCGTCAAAGAAGGTGACAACTTCAGAAATGAGATCTATTGCTGCATCTCAAAAATGAAATGGGCCACAGAGAAGGATATCAACACTGCCTCTGTGCTTGCTGAGGAGGTCATTCAAAAGATGGAGAAGGCAGCTTCCAAAATTTTAAAGCGATTGAAGAAGGCTCCCCTTACTACTTGCAAAACAGAAGCCACTAAAATCCATGACGATCAAGGAGGTGATGACCATGATCGTCATAAGGGGGAGAAGAAGACAGAGAAGAAGATAGAGGAGCCAAAGAAGAAAACCTCTACCAAACCACTAAAGATAGTGGACTCTGTTGCTGCCCTGTTCTTAAAAGACAAATCTCCAGAGCCTAAGGGGAAAGGCAAGGGCAAAGCAGTAGAGGAGTCGCCACAGAAGGGGTCAAGCTCTGAGATGCCAGAGGAGATAAATGAAGAAGAGTATGATGACTCGGATCTCGTTGGAGCTTTAAAGGCGTCTTTGGCAGAGGCACAGACAAGAAAGGGCAGAGCCCCCATCCCTAGAGCTGGAGAAGGCTCTTCCTCTAAAATGGCGAAGATTCCAGAGGAAACGTCCACGGGTACGTTTGACGCTCTGGTAGGAACTGTCAAGCCAATCCTACCAGAGGGGTCTACCCAGAGGCCGATACTAGAAGAAGAAACCAGAATGCCAGAATCTGCCACAGTGGGGAGGGTTTCTGAGATCCTTGAATCTATGAGCAAGATTCCTACGCAGAAAGTGCGCACAGAGCCCGTAACCACTGTTGAGGAGATTCTGCGGTGGCGTTACTCTGCCGTGGACACAGAGCCCCCGTATGACCCAGAGCTTACAGGTATGCCTTCTGCCGCTGCAAAGTTCCACTTCTCAAAACTCACAAGGCCACACGAGCAGGTCTTCTCAGAGCACGTGATAACTTCTCTTGAAACCATATCTCCACGGAGTATGCTGAAGAAGACCGTGCTTTATACACAGTATGTGGTGAAGAGGGATGACGGCAAACTCTACACTTTCACAGATGCTGACCTCCACAACCTCTGTGTATTTGACCTTATCTTCTTGCACAAAATTCTTAACAASTACATGGAGAGGAGGTCAAGCTATTCGATTTCTCTCAGAAGGCTGATCGAAGTAATGCGCGCTCAAGTAAAATTCTACAGCTAGAAAGATTTCAACATCGCGATGAGGTTGGCCCAACCAGTTTTGAAGGTTTCCCCTCCAAAGAACAGGCCWAGTTGGTTGCTTAGGTCTCATCTAAACACCATTGTCTACAATCCCATCTTTGGGTTTGTTTTCCTGGACAAGGATGAGATTCTAAGGTTCTTTGATCCAGCAGAGGTGAACAAGTATTCGACAGAGTCTCTTGAGTGGGTGTTCAACCTAGTAGTGGCAGAGGTGCACAGAGGGCATTTAAGGGCGGACGAAGTGACCGATCTTCTGGAAACAATCAAAGTTCAAGTCTCCTCAAGAGAGTGGATATTCAAAGTCTACAAGACTATCAAGTCTGATCTGTAATATCACGTAGATGATTTTCCAGACTCTGCTGTGGACTAATTCTTGTAATAGTATAGGCCTGAGCAAAATTTTCAATTCTTTCAATTTATGTAATTCTTTTCAGAGGATGAGTTTAATCTCCTCTTGTAATTCTTTCAATTAGTCATTTCTTGCAACCTTTTGTCCAAATTTACTTTTTCATACTTAGGGGGAGATTGTTAGCTCTATTATTCACTTCTTGTAAAAGTATGAAAAAGTATTCTGCAAGTGTTGACAGAAGTGTATCTTCCACAGAAGACAACAGAGGACTAGCAACAGAAGTTGTTTCATTGTGCAAGTAAAGTGTAACAGAACCTCTGATGACTCTCAGAGAGGTTCTGGAAAATGGACCTCTGTCAATAAGATCATACAAATCAATTACAGCAGAGCCTCTGAGATGGCTCACAAAGGGTATGCGGTTTCATCTTCTGTGAAGTTCCTGTTCTTACAGTTTTTCAATGGTTGTTAGCTGCATGTGCTTCTCACGTGACTAGAACTTAATCTACTTTATTTGGACGACTTAGATGATTTCACACGTCTAGATCATGTCAGTAAGGTCGTTAGGAACTAGTATAAATAGCGGCTAAGGCCTTTATATTCAGTGTGCTTCCTATATTCTAATCGTCAATTTTCAATTGAATCAATTGAAAAACCTTTGAAGCTATTCTTCTGTGTTCATCTTCCTCCTCATATTAACTGTGTGTTCTTGGTTTAATTACTCTGTTCTATTCATATTATTGTTTCCGCTGCACTTTAATCGTCCTAAAGATCATTAAGAGTAATAGATCAATATCAAAGCAGAATTTACAGGTCCAACAATAAAAAAAACTTGTAAACACCCAGATCTAACAATAGAACCATTTAACAAGGAAATTCAAGAGAAATTTGTAGAAGAAAAAGATGAAATAGAAATCAACGACGCTTTCTTTATTGAATTGAAAATTACAAACTCTCAAGAACCCTAATCGACTC
>NW_020200813.1:95565-114808 GCF_001531365.2 Cynara cardunculus var. scolymus
TCTATTTACTCTCGTATATTGTTTCTATACCTGAAACACTACTTATATAGGCAGTAATTCATGATAACTGAATAAGATAAGCATTATCCAAAATAAGATTAGCCTTATCCAGAATAGGATTCTGAAGATAGTCGTCTAAAGGACAAGAGGATAGACCGACCAGAGAGGCTCTGGTCCTCCAGAGGCTCTGGTCAATACAACCAGAGGCTTTGGTGTCTCTTCACAGAGGCTCTAGTTCTGCTTACAGAGGCTCTGGTCGTCCATGGTCAATTTATCTGGTCCTCCAAAGGCTCTGGTCAATACAACCAGAGGCTCTGGTGTCACTTCACAGATGCTCTGCTTCTGCTTACAGAGGCTCTGGTCGTCCATGGTCAATTTATCTGGTCCTCTAGAGGCTCTAGTCAATACAACCAGAGACTCTGGTGTCTCTTCACAGAGGCACTGGTTCTGCTTACAGAGGCTCTAGTCGTCCATACTTGGTCAATTTAGCATAGCGGCTGGTCTTCTTCCAGACTTAGACGTTTTGGCACAATAGCATCTTCATATTTTCCATCCTTAGCCCCGATTGCTTAATAAAACTTTTTGAGATAATTATTAGGATCAATTTGATGCTAACAATCTCCCCCCAAAGTTTTATGAAGCAAGCATCTTCATGAAGTCTTCAGGTATTCTCCCCTCTGCTTTCTTGATTAAAGTTTAGTGTGCTTGGTCTAGATGGAATTTTCAAGCCCCCCCCCCTGAATGTAGCTCTTTGTTCTTCATTTTCAACTCTTAGATCAAATCAGATTCAATGTGAATGCAGCACCACTGATTGCACAAGATGCAGCTTTAATCTGCCCACAAGCCAACACATTCTTTGAAGCACAGAATAGCCACTCACCCCAAAAGTAGCAAATTCATCCAAAAAGGGAATGATAAATGTGTGAATTACTTGACAAAACAGTGCAAACAGTCTTATGACAAAGAAACTTTCATTGAACCGCAAGTTGAGTAGGAATTCAACTTTAGAGCTTGATTCAATTGAAGATAACTTGAATAACCGAAGCAAACACCATTGTTATTGAGAAACGGAGAGAAGAATTAACATTTAAGCTTTATGACTTCAAGAAACAGCATGTAAATTCAAAGAAAATTGATAGAATTGCTGTTAATGCTTCTAAGGGCAAAACATGAAGGAATTTGCCATAAACATGTAGGATTGGTGATTACAGGCAAAGAAGAAAAAAAAACTTTAAGCTATTATAGATTCAAATTCACAAAAAGAGAGAAGATGAAAGAATACTCAAGATATTGGCGATAAATATATGTTTGGCAAATAAAACGCCAATTGCCTTAGGCTGTGAGTACCATGACCTCTTGCTAAAACGCCTACGCGTAGATTTGACAAAATCAAGGTTCAATAAGTCGACTGACTCCAAGAAACTCTATAGACCAAAAGATTCAAGATCAAAATAGGTTTGAATTCATCCAAGAACAAATCCCTTAAAAGGAATTTGATTAAAACATTTAAACATATGACGAAATCAAAGTTTTTGGGACCAAACTGCAGTCGAACAGGAAGCAGTTCATTAGAGTATTTTTCAAGAAAATTGAATCTACTGCCAGAAAGATCGTGTCGATAGAAGTTAATTGATTTGCTTTGATACCACTTGTAAAAACCCAGATCTGACAATAAAACAATTTAACAAGGAAATTCAAGAGAAATTTGAAGAAGAAAAAGAGGAAATAGAAATCGACGGCGCTTTCTTTATTGAATTGAAAATTACAAACTCTCAAGAACCCTAATCGACTCTCATAAGATGTATCTGAATCTATGTGTTTACAATAAATTCTCNTCTATTTACTCTCGTATATTGTTTCTATACCTGAAACACTACTTATATAGGCAGTAATTCATGATAACTGAATAAGATAAGCATTATCCAAAATAGGATTAGCCTTATCCAGAATAGGATTCTGAAGATAGTCGTCTGAAGGACCAGAGGATAGACCGACCAGAGAGGCTCTGGTCCTCCAGAGGCTCTAGTCAATACAACGAGAGGCTCTGGTGTCTCTTCACAGAGGCTCTGGTTCTGCTTACAGAGGCTCTGGTCGTCCATGGTCAATTTATCTGGTCCTCCAGAGGCTCTGGTCAATACAACCAGAGGCTCTGGTGTCTCTTCACAGAGGCTCTGGTTCTGCTTACAGAGGCTCTGGTCGTCCATACTTGGTCAATTTAGCACAGCGGCTGGTCTTCTTCCAGACTTAGATGTTTTGGCACAACAACATCTTCAGATGTTCCATCCTTAGCCCCGAGTGCTTAATAAAACTTTTTGAGATAATTATTAGGATCAATTTGATGGTAACACTTGGCAAGCTTATCCATTGGCAACGATTTCCGCATAGCCAAGAAGTGAGCACTCTTTGTCAATCGATCAACAACTACCCATATCGTATCATGACCTCTTAAAGTCTTCGGCAGTTTGGTCACGAAATCCATAGTAATATGCTCCCATTTCCACTCGGCGATCTTCAAGGATTGAAGGCTACCATAACGTTGTTGGTGCTCTGTTTTCACTTGCAAACAAGCCACGCATTCTCTATATAACAAGCCACATCTAGCTTCATAACTGGCCACCAATATGTCAGTTTCAAGTCCCGATACATCTTTGTGCTGCCTGGATGAATTGAGTATTTAGACTTGTGTGCGTTTTCTAGTAACAGTTCACGATTGCCTCCAATCTTGGGTACCCATATACGCCCTCGAAATAGCTTCAAGCCACGACCATCCTCTATCAACAACATGCGTTGTTTCATCATTACTTTGCTCTTGACATTTTCTTCCAGGAGCGCTTCAGATTGCGCGACGTTGATCGATCCTGGTAAGCACAACTTTTGTCCCACTATCGTACTCTTTTTGGCTCAAAGCATCTGCCACTACATTTGCCTTACCCGGATGATATAGCATTTCACAATCGTAGTCCTTGAGCAGCTCAAGCCAACGTCGTTGCCTCATGTTTAGTTCTTTTTGATCAAAAAAATACTTCAAACTCTTGTGATCCGTAAAAAGCATGCACTAGGTACCATAAAGGTAATGGCGCCAAAGCTTTAAGGCGAACACCACCGCCGCTAACTCCACATCGTGGGTGGGATAGTTCTTCTCATGATCTTTGAGTTGTCTAGAGGCGTAGGCATTCACTTTTCCCCTTTCCATCAAGACACAACCCAACCCCATTTTCGAAGCGTCGCTAAAGACTAAAAAGTCTTCGGACCCCTTCGGCAGGGAGAGAAATGGGGCTTCACACAACTTCTTTCGGAGAGTTCTGAAGGCATGCTCTTGCTTCTCCATCCAGATAAACTTCACATTCTTCCTAGTCAAAGCCGTTACGGAGGAAGCAACTTTGGAGAAATCTTGGATAAATCTCCTATAATATCCTGCCAGACCCAAGAAGCTACGGATTTCTGAAGGACTCTTTGGTGGTTCCCAGTTCATCATCGCCTCAATCTTGGATGGGTCTACCTTCACCCCGTCTCAAGTGACAACATGACCCAAGAATTGAACCTCCTTCAACCAAAAGTCGCACTTGGAGAATTTTGCATACAACTTCTCCTTTCTTAGCATTTCGAGGACCTCCCAAAGGTGTTGTTCATGATCCGACTTGTCCTTGGAATAAATAAGTATGTCGTCAATGAATACAATTACAGACTTGTCGACGAATGGTCGGCAGACCCGATATATCAAGTCCAGAAATACTGCTGGTGCATTCGTCAAACCGAAGGGCATGACCAAGAATTCATAGTGCCCATAACGTGTCCTAAAAGCTGTCTTTGCCATGTCATCTTCTTTCACACGTACTTGGTGGTACTCCGAGCGAATATCAACTTTCGAGAAGCAACTTGCTCCCTGAAGTTGGTCGAAAAGGTCATCGATCCTGGGGAGAGGATATTTGTTCTTTACAGTTGCCTTGTTGAGTCCTCGGTAGTCAATACACATCCTCATGGTGCTCTAACGAATCCTTTCTCAAGAAGGTCTTCCAACTGAGACATCAATTCTTGCATCTCGGAAGGGGCCAGATGGTAAGGTGCTTTAGCAATTGGAGCGGTTCCCGGAATAAGGTCAATTTGGAACTCCACTTGTCTAACGGGTGGTAAACCGGGCAAGTCTTCCGGAAATACGTCGGGAAATTCGCTAACCACCTTCACATCTTCAATTTTCCTTATCTCTAGCTTGGTGTCCAACACATACGCAATGAATAAGGAGCATCCCTTAGCTAGGCACTTACATGCCTTCGCCATGGATAAGAGTAATACATTCCTTTTCCTTCCTTCTCCATAAGCTAGCACTGCGTCCCTGCTCGTCAAAGGAATTCAGATCAGCTTTTTAGAGCATAAGATTTCCGCTTGGTTCTCAACTAGCCAATCCATCCCGATTATGATATCGAATCCGCCTATAGCCATGGGTATGAGGTCCACCCAAATTCCTTTCCTTCAATCCCCAAAACACAACCTCTAACAATTTCGCGCACCAAAACTAGACTACCATTTGCTATCTCTATGATTAATGCATCTTCTAGTGTACTAGGAGGCATATGCAAGTGTTGATAGAATGTAGTGGACACAAAGGAACATGAAGCACTTGAATCAAAAAGCACGTGTGCAGGCACAAAGTTAATAAGGAACGTACCTGACACTACATCCGTCGACGCCTTAGCTTCTTCTCTCGACATCTGAAAGGCTCGACCGGTTGCTTTCGGGGTGCTAAACTTTCTTCCTTGACTCCCACCTGTTTTCAACTTCTGGCAATCATTCTTGAAGTGACCCGGCTCTCCGCAACCAAAACATATGGGTCCTTTGACCGGACACTCGTTTCATGTGTGGCCTGCCTTGCCACACTTAAAGCATTTGGTGGGAGTAGAGTTGGTGCTACGTAGGCCGTGATGTTTACTGTGGCATTTGGGACACCATCTAGTCTCTTGTTTGGGATAGGCTCCGCGATTGTTGCTACCGAAATGGTTTGGCTTTTTGGATGGTGCATAAGGCCTTTCCCACTTCCTCTTCTCACCACTCGACATCCTTTCTTCTTTTCCTTTAATATAAACCGATTCCATGACTTTGGCCTCTTCGATTGCCTCCCTAAGGGTGGAGGCTCTGGAGTTCCTAATCATCACCATCATGTCCGCAGGCAACCCTTTGAGGTAGGCTTTCATCCTATCCTTCTCCGTTGGGGCCACGTGTCCCACTAAATTTAGCTTTTCCATGAAGAGTCTGGTGTAGTCCCTTACTGAAAAATTTCCCTTCTTAAGGGTTTGGAACTCTTCTTCGATGCGGTCCATCTCTTGTTCATTGCAATATTCCTCCATTACCTTTTCTTTGAATGTAGCCCAACTCATCTTGGTCAACTCTGTAACCTCGATGGTTGAGATGGCAATGTTCCACCAAGTAAGAGTTGCACCGCTCAGCATTTGAGAGCCAAACTTCACTTTTTGACCCTCATCGCTGTCACAAGCCCGGAAGGCTTGTTCGATTTCCCGAAGCCAATTCATGCATGCCACGGGATCTTCCGACCCCACAAACTTTGGTGGTTTGCAACATAGAAAGGTCTTGTTAGAGCAAACTCTACCCATTTGTCTCGCCTCCATTGTTGCTAGCTCCTGGGTTGGGATTCCAATTCCGGTACCCCCAGATCCCCCCATAGTTACATTCTCGGCAACTGCTTCATGCTTACGATTGTTAACTTCTCTGTCCTCCAACAACTTCATAAAGAATTCTTGTTGTTGGGCCATTGCTCTATTCATAGCATGCATCATTGTGTCCAACATTCTTGACTCCGGGGTTTCCTCCTCGATTACAGGATTAGAGGTGGCAATGTCAACTTGAGGAACCTGTTCAACCCCACCTCCCAAGGTGTCTTGCCTAGGATTAACCCTTGCGATGGTGGTTCGTGGTGGTTGATCTGCGGTAGATTCAGTCACTGCGTGACCTTCCGGTGATGTATCTCGTCTACTCCGAGTATTCACCATTAAAGACTGTCATACAAGAGAGTAAAAGAGAGTTATGATAGGACGAACACTGGATTAACATAATACATACCGATACATTCATAAATTCTTGTAATAACAGTAAGTTCAAGCATGCTTGTGTAATAACTTACTCAAAATAGCATTAGCTAAGTGAAATTTTGAATAGGTTATACATAAGAACTCTTAACACCACGTCACAATTCATGAACGGGGTAGCTCTGATGACCCTAGTGCTCTCCTATCTTAAAATTTCTACCCACATCTCACAATTAACGCTTACAATCTCAGCTTAAGTCTATGCGTCATGATCCCTTACCTAGTTCACTTAAACTAGTGCTCTGATACCAACTTGTAACACCCTAAAAAAAGATAATTTGAACCGAAATATATAACTAGAACCAGCACATGATATAAAAATTCACCCAACAAAAGGGGGGGGGGTAATAGAATAGCATTTACAATTCAGCTACTGAGAAGATAATTAACAACCTACTAATCTAGATAATTCTATAACTAGATTAAAGACGGGTGTTTCAATCAATCTCCAAAAATACCGTATCATCAAAAACGCAACGTTCAAAAATAACAAATGCTATAACTACAAAAGAGCCTTTCACGAACCAACGCTCCTCTCAACCCTTTGAAGCCTCGCCTCTAAAGGAACCTTATATACAAGCCATATCAAGAATAAGTGTTAGGCTTACGCCTAGTGAGTCCAAAAAACGTGAACAAACGAGTCAATAAACCGATATAAATATATATATATATATGTGTATATATAACTATATAAATATATAGTAAAGCATGACGTAAAATATAAACGGTACACACGGAACAAAATGATTAAATTTTCTCGAGGAAAAGTTAAACATCCGAAGATGACGGGGTAGACCCGATTTACCGTTATTTATGACGGAACACAAAGTAAGTCATGAATCAACGTTATAGAACTTCACTTGTAGGTGTACTACCATCGACATCAACCAAACCAGTCATATAGTCGGTCGTTTATCTAAGATCTTTATCTCGGAAATTACACAATAATCGCAATGCCTATTTCCGAGTGGGCGTGAGAAGGTGATTTGGAATTTACATAATAATCTCAATGCCAAAATCCAACTTACACCAACTTTCACGAAAAACAACAAACGACCGATCATGCTATTAGACCCAATACATTCAAGTAATCTACTTAAGTGTGGTGCTATAAGTATCTAAGTACTCACTTGACAAGAAGATATCACGAGTGTCCTAGTTCAGTGAAATATTCCTACTTGTCAATAAGCATCCCCAAAACCACGAGGGTAAATAAATGAAGTTAAAGCATAAGGTAAGTAAAGTGCTTCACGTTTATATACATGGCATAAGGTTCCATTAAAGATTTAAATTGAACTCACCTTGGAGAATTTAGGAGAAGTTCCAAAGTCCAGATTCAGAAAGGGGTAGGGCAAGGAAGACCTCGAAACAAAAGTCTCAACTACTCTCGATCGGGCTTTCAAACTTGCACCCAAAAACAACACTTTACCAAGACCCATAGACAGCAGTCTTGCTGCTTCGGTTTCTGATCAAACAGCGTCTGCGGTTACTTCTCTCTTCATCCAATCGCCAGCTGCAATCTTCTCCTCCTCAAACCATGCAGCCACGGCTGCTAATTTCCAGTTTCCAAACAGCAGCTATGGCTGCAGTTTCTGCTTCAAACAAATAGTTACGGCTTGCTGTTTCTACTTCAAAACAGGCAGTCTCGGGCTGCTGTTTAATGGTTTGTAACCAGCAGCTTCTGGCTGCTGTTTACGGTTGCTGCTTAAGGTTGTTGTTTTCTTCTTCCAGGTACGCGGTCGCGGCTGTTGGTGGCACACACTGCAGCGAAGAAGCAGTCCACGGCGGCTGCTGTTTGGAGTACACCGCAGCGAGAAGTAGGCCACAGAGGATACTGTTTTGCTGTGGCTGTTTGCTGCTTGGCGAAGGGATGAAGATCACGCAGCAAAGCTGCTGTTTGGGCGAAACTCAGGTGAAGAAACAGCACCGCAGGCTGCTGTTCGGTCGAGAAAACACAGAAAAACGCAGCAGGTAGCTGYTGTTTTTGGCGAGGCAAGAAGGCAGCACAACAAGCGGCTGTTCGGTGATTATAGGAGCGACAAAAACATGGAAGCAGGCGAGGCTGGTGGTAGTTTCGGCGACGCCAGCGGCTCCAGCAAGAGGGTTGGAACATGCTTCTCTTTCAACCTCCAAACAGTCGGCTCCACAGGGGGCGGGGGTGGGGGTTTCTTCTTCGATTCCAGCAAGGAGATGATTTTTTCTCTTATCTCCTCTCCTTCTTTTTCCTTTTAACGCAGCTACTGCCCACCCCCTCTTTCTCACTAAGGTCCCAACACGAACTACATGGAGGTCAAAATCCTCCATGGAAAGAGGGAGACTTCTAGAGAAAAAGAAAAAAATTGAGACCCAAGAGTAGGTCAACTTTGCAGGTACTCCCCTTTCTTTTCTTTTCTTTTCTTTTCTTTCCTTTTTACTTTCCCAAGAATTCAAAAGAACCTTCCTTCAAAAATAATAGCTCTATATACATATATCTATATACACATACTCCTATATACTAAAACAAAAGGGAATTTACATAATATAAAGTGTTTTTAAACACAGACTAAGTAGATGGAAAAAAAACGTGTACCTTATATAAATCCCCCTTTTTTTACGCGCACAGAACTGGGAAAAGGGAAAAAAAATTCAGGTGTTACACCATCACACACAACGACCATCCTTATTCCCCCTGAAATTCATATGAACTATTTCATCCAATAACAGGCTGCAGACTTTTCTGTTAGAGTGAACCTCGTTCATTGTTTTTAACCAAATCATAATCTCAAAATAGGTTTATATTCATAAACCTTCCAAGTCGTAGAACAATTTGTTCTGTGAATGATTTCTCAAATCATCTATTCCTTTTAAAATCCTCAACACAGGATATCATATCCAAAACTGATTTTAAAGCACAGTTTCTTCTTTAATCTTTTCCAAATAGTTTCAAATTTTAGGAACACAAAACATTTTCTTTAAAACTGTTTTTAAAACAGTTTTACCAAGTTCATTTAAATCCTTAAATCATCAATACTCCACAGTCCTTATAAAAATCAAACAGTAGATAAAACTCGGAGTTATTAAATAGTAGTAATCAAAAACTCACCTTTAAATCACAGATTCTGCAGATAATAATACACAACAAATAATTAGAATCTTTAAACCGCAATATTCTTCAAAAATACTTTCCAAGAACACCTTCAAGAACACTTTCACCGCCTTTAAATATCTTTCTTCAAAACACTTACTTTTGTAAAAAAAAAATAGGAAGCAAATAAGATTCTTATTATATCTTCTTTCTTTTATATCTTTAAATGAGGCTGTGGTGGATTTTTATCCAATATAAAAGTCTTTTGGGCGGTGAAGATAATAATTTAAAACCATTCATTTCTTAACCATGAAGTTTGGGTTTTAAATATTATATTCTTTTATATGTATGCATAATATCAGATTCTATCTATATACACATAATTCATGCAAGTATTAGCATAATTATGTATGCTATCACATAATCCACATAATAAACACATAAGATTATCTTGACCTAGGTTTGTAGAAAACTCGGTTATTACATTCTCTCCACCTTAAAAGAATTCCGTCCCGGAAGTTATTCAAATAACCAAGAATATTGGGTTTTAATATCAGATTCTAGTTCCCATGTTGCTTCTGATCCCTTATGAAAATGCCACTGTACTCTAACTAGACTGATATCTTTGTTTCTTAATACCTTGGTCTTTCTGTCAGTTACTGCCTCTGGTACTTCGATGAAATTCAACTTGTTGTCAAGTTTGATCTCGGGAAGTGGTATAGCTTGATTTGGATCTGCTAAACATTTGCATAGATTCGATACATGAAAGGTGCTATGAATTAGACTGAGTTCCTCTGGTAGTTCCAACTAATAAGCTACCGGTCCAATCCATTTGTTTCTGAATGGTCCAATATACCTTGGACTGAGCTTTCCTTTCTTACCGAATCTCATAACACCCTTCCATGGAGATACTTTCAACATTACAAAGTCACCTATGTTGAATTCAATAGATTTCCTTCGTTTGTCGGCATAGCTTTTCTGACGATCCAGGGCAGTCTTAATTCTTGTGCGAATTTGTTCAAATCTTTTCAGAAGTTGTTTGCACAATTTTAGGACCTGTTAACTGCTTTTCTCCTACCTCATTCCAACACAACGACGTTCGACATTTTCTTCCATACAAGACTTCATAAGGTGCTGCTTGAATGCTGGAGTGATAACTATTATTCTAGGCAAATTCTATTAATGGTAAATGTTCATCCCATGATCCTTSGAAGTCGATGACACAAGTTCTCAAGATATCTTCGAGATTCTGGATAGTTCTTTCATTATGTCCGTCTGTTTGTGGGTGATAAGTCGTACTTAATCTGATTTGTAATCCCAAAGCTTTTTGTAGACTTTCCCAGAACTTTGAGATAAAATGACTGTCTTGTCACAATTTCCTTGATGTATAATTGCGCCAATCTTTCCAATGAATAAGTTTCTTTCATTGATAGGAAATATGCAGACTTTGATAGACGATCCACTATTACCCAAATTGCATCATACCCCTTCGGTGTTCGGGGTAATTTCTTGATGAAGTCTATCGTAATGTGATCCCATTTCCATATTGGTATTTCTAGTGATTGTAGGTTTCCATAGGGTCTTTGGTGCTCAATCTTAACTTGTAAACAAGTTAGACATTGTTCCACATATGCCGTTATATCCTTCTTGAGGCCTGGCCACTAATAAAAGATTTTAAGTCTTTGTACATTTTTTTGGTACCTGGATGAATCGAATAACGAGATTTATGACTTTCATTCAATATGGTTTCCCGTGTGTTCCCATAGCTTGGTAACCATATTCGGCCTTGGAAACATAGCATTCCTTCTTTGTTTGTTTTCATGGTGGAAATCATCTTTCCCACCTTCTCGGACTTTTGATTCTCTTCTTTAATTGCTTCTTTCTGGTTTTTCAAAATCTCTTGGTGAAGGTCTGTATTCAAGCAGATCTTCATTGCTCTAATCATGCCACTTCTTTCCTTTCAGCTCAAGGCATCGGCCACCACATTTGTCTTTCCTGGGTGATAGAGAATTTCACATTCGTAGTCGTTAACGAGTTCAATCCATCGGCTCTGCCTCATATACAGATCCTTCTAGTCGAATAAGTGTTGTAAGCTTTTGTGGTCTGTGTAGATTTTGCACTTTGTTCCTAGCAGGTAGTGTCTCCAAATTTTTAAGGCAAATATTACAGCTGCTAATTCCATGTCATGTGTTGGGTATTTCATCTCATGATCTTTCAATTGTCGTGATGCATATGCAATTACTTTTCCCCTTTGCATCAAGACACAGCCTAAGCCAAGCTTTGATGCATCACTATAAACGATGAAGTCTTCTGTTCCATCGGGTAGAGATAAAACTGGTGCGCTACATAAGCAATCCTTCAAGGTTTGAAAGGCTTTCTGCTATTCCTCGGCCCAATGAAACTTAATATCCTTTCGAGTCAAATTGGTAAGTGGTACCACTATTTTAGAAAAATCTTGATTAAATTTACGGTAATAACCGGCCAAACCTAGAAAACTTCTGACTTCTAAAGGATTTCTTGGTGCATTCCATTTTTCTACTGCTTTGATTTTTGATGGATCTACTTGTATTCCTTTATCTGATATCACGTGTCCCAAAAACTGAACTTCTTGTTACTAGAATTCACATTTTGATAATTTAGCGTATAACCTTTCTTTCTTTAAAAGACTTAGGACCAGATGGAGGTGCTCTGCATGTTCTGCCTCTATCCTTGAGTAGATCAGAATGTCGTCAATGAACACAATTACAAATTTATCGAGATATTCTCAGTATACCCTGTTTATTAAGTCCATGAAGGCTGTAGGTGCATTAGTTAATCCGAAAGGCATAACCAAAAATTCATGTTGCCCGTATCTGGTTCGGAATACTATTTTTGCAATATCATTTTCTTTGACTTTCAATTCATGGTAACCTGATCGTAAGTCAATCTTGGAGAAATAACTTTCTCCTACCAATTGATCAAACAAATCATCGATCCTGGGTAATGGATATTTGTTCTTTATAGTCAATTTGTTTAGCTCCCGGTAATCAATACACATACGCATAATACCATCTTTCTTTTTCACAAACAATACTGGAGCTCCCCACGGTGATGTACTAGGGCTGATAAAACCTTTGTCTGATAAATCTTTTAATTGTGCAACCAGTTCTTTCAACTCTGATGGAGCTAATCTGTATATAATTACTAACAACTGGAATCAATTCTTGCTTGTGCTTTTCCTTCTTGGCATCAATTATATAAGCTAAAAATCCTTGGCATTTCTTTTGAATACATTTCCTGACTTTCATAACTAATAACAACTGTCCCTCTTTCTGGCATTATCATTCTAATCATCTTCTTATCACAAATAATGTTGGCTTGATTCTTGGCCCAACCAATCCATTCCCACTACTATATCAAAATCTTTCATAGGCATGGGAAATAATCTGATGGGTAACTCACATCCCTCAATTAGGATAGTGCAATTTTTGAACACATAACTCACAAATACTTGACCGTTAGCAATATCAACTACTAACTTTTCGTAAAGGTGCACATATTTCATATGAGCACATAAAGCAAATGATGGGGATACAAACGAGAAGTTTGCACCCGAGTCGAATAACACTTTAGCATGTAAGGAGTTCACGAAAAATGTACCTGTTACTACATTAGGTGTAGTTTCGGCTTCATGTTTGGTCATTTGAAAAGATCGTCCCCTCGCCCCACTCGATCCTCCTCTGTCCATACTTGGTCTCCCACGACCAGTTGATGTATTGTTAAGTTGTGGAGCTTCTAACTGTGGGCAATTGTTCTTGAAATGGTCTGGTGAATTACAATGAAAACATTTTCTGTTTTGCCGACAGGAATTTGAAGTATGCCCAATCTCACCACAATTAAAACACTATGGGTTCTGCTCGGCATTATCCTCGGTGGTACTATCGACACCGGGGACAAGCTCTTTCAATCGGTCTCTGCATTGCTCTATTATTAAACTTGGTAGTTTTTGATCCCCGATAACTAGTCGAAGATCCTTCCCATTTTCTTTTTTCCATTTGTTTCCCTTCTTCACTTCTATTCTTGTTCCTCTTGGTGATCTCTGCTGCATCTACTGCCATTGGAAAGGTAGCATGATTCATTGCTATAACAAATTCCTTGATGGATGGTTTTAGACCCCAAATGTATCGTTCTACTTTTCTAGCCTCTGTTGAGATATAATGTTCAGCAAATCTCGACTATTCTTTAAATTTTTCTGTGTATTCTCTGACTGACCCATAGCTCTGCTCATGTCATAGTTTGCAAAATATCTACTCATGTCATAGTTTGCAAAATATCTGCTCTGGCCAATGATTCTACCTCCCACCAAAACAAGGCATTTGACTTCAAAACAGATACTGCAAATCTGACTTTATCTGATTCTACACATCGAATAGTGTTGAATACAGACTCTATCTCTTTGATCCAACACATGACTTTAACTGGATCTCTGTCTCCCAAGAAAGTTGGTGCTTTGCAGTTTAAGAACATCTTTATATCTCCTTCCTGATTATTGATAACTGGAACTGCTGGACTAATTTCAACTCTACCAGTCTCGATTCTTGTAGGATTCCCATAATGGAAGTCAAGGTTTCCCTTAGCTTTCCCTTTTCTTCAGCAAGCATATCTCTAGGCACATATTCTAGTTGAGGTATATGATCTTGATTCATGTTTTCAGAGTTAAATTCGGCCTGATCTGTATTAACTTCGGGTTGACTTATTCTGCCTTTGGTCTATCCTCTGTCTTGACCTCTGCCTCTGCCCCTTCCTCTGCCTCTGCCTCTGCCCCTTCCTTTACCTCTGTCTCTACCCCCCCAAAGGTACCAATGGGAGCAAGGATAGGAGAATCTCCCTCTTGATAGTGGGGTTGGGGAGGGTGATCCTTTCTAACCTTCTAGATCTGCTTGTCATCTGTAGATTCAAAATTAATAAACATATTTTCACATTCCCAAATATAATAAAGTGTCCAAGTTCAGTTATGTACCTGTAGATCCAAAATTACATTGGCCAGATGTAATCCGAATATACCTTAGACACTGATCTATTAACTTATCATATTTATTCCAAAGGTGCTAACTATGTCTGGGACCCTAATATGCAATGAAATAGTTTAAGTCTAAGTGTCATGCATGTGAATACCTAAATCCCTTAAAGTTAGTCTCTGATATCAACTTGTAACACCCCCAAATCCATATATTGCATATAACACATATTTTATACATAGAATACATGTTTTTCCACAAAGGTCCATAATACAAGAGTCTGTAATGTAAAATACGCAACTCAAAAATTCCAAAAGTACATGCTCTTGTATCCTAGCATCTATGTTCTAAAACATGGCTAATTAAGATCTTCACATAGCTAAGCACATAGGGAAGTAATTCACATATTGCTGTTTCCCTTATTATCATTACCTGCACACATATTTTTGAAAAACACAAAATGAGGGTTAGACATGAATCTCTAGTGAGGTTCCCTTTTTATGTAATGCATGAAGAAGATCACCAAAACATTTATTTCAAATAATCCATTCCATGTATCAAAGACTTGAAAATCATTTCTGTTTCGGTCCATCGAGCCTCTGGTTCCAAACCATACTTGGAATATATTTCAAATAACAGGATCAGAGCCCCTCTGGTCTCTCTACCAGAGCTTCTGGTTAATCGACCAGAGCTTCTGGTTAATCGACCAGAGCCTCTGGTTGTACTAACAAGAGCTTCTTGCTCATATAATTTCTTATAATGTTCTTTAGTTAAGTTTCCAACCAATAAGATAGCCTTTTTCATAAAAAAGAGTAGTTATATAGAGTTCTTATTCGACTAGAGCCTCCAGTTTTACTAACCAGAGCTTCTGGTTCAAAAGTTATGACCAACCAGAGCCTTTGGTTCAACGTGTGAGTCGACCAGAGCTCTTCTGGTCTATCTTTCATAGAAAATACTAAGAATAAAATCCTTTTTCTTAAAACTTCTTAAAATATGATTTTGACACAGAAGCTCTTATCAATAGATACAGAGCCTCTGGTCCAAATAGTACGTTTAGTAAAACCAGAGCTCCCCTGGTTCCTCTTAAAATGTACATTATGTTCCCAAAACACTTTTGACCAAAATTAATGACCATCGGCCATATTTTCCATAACCATAACATCAATACTACTATTTTCAATAAGAACAACATCTTTGAATCCTCAAATCACCAAGAAGAGAGAACTCCAATCTGTTGTAATCTTAATAGATATATTAGCAAGAGTTATACCATGCATACACATAACGACCATCCTTATTACATCCATAAATCCCTTGTTTATATCAATAGTTATCCATCACACACAACAACCATCCTAATTCACTCTGAAATTCATATGAACTATTTCATCCAACAACAGGCCGCAAACCTTTCTGTCAGAGTGAACCTCGTTCATAGTTTTTAACCAAATCATAATCTCAAAATAGGTTTATATTCATAAACCTTCCAAGCCGTAGAACAATCTGTTCTGTGGATGATTTCTCAAATCATCTATTCCTTTTAAAATCCTCAACACACGATATCATATCCAAAACTGATTTTAAAGCACAGTTTCTACTTTAATCTTTTCCAAGTAGTTTCATATTTCAGGAACACAAAACATTTCCTATAAAACTGTTTTTAAAACAGTTTTACCAAGTTCATTTAAATCCTTAAATCATCAATACTCCACAATCCTTATAAAAATCAAACAGTAGACAAAACTCACAGTTATTAAATAGTAGTAATAAAAAACTCACCTTAAAATCATAGATTCTGCAGGTAATAATACACAACAAATAATCAAAATCTTTAAACCGTAATATTCTTCAAGAATACTTTCCAAGAACACCTTCAAGAACACTTTCATCGCCTTTAAATTTCTTTCTTCAAAACACTTACTTTTTGTAAAAAAACAGGAAGCAGATAAGATTCTTATCTTATATTCTTTCTTTTATATCTTTAATTGAGGCGGTGGTTGATTTTTATCCACTATAAAAGTCTTTTGGACGGTGAAGATAATAATTTAAAACCATTCAATTCTTAACCATGAAGTTTGGGTTTTAAATATTATATTCTATCATATGTATGCATAATATCAGATTTGTTGATACCAATTGTTGGATCTTAAATTCAGCTTTGATATTGATCTTATACTCTGAATGAACTCTAAGACGATTAAAGTGCAGCGGAAACAATAATAAGAACAGAACAGAGTATTAATACCAAGAACACACAGTCAATAAGATGAACACAGGAGAATTGCTTCAAAGGTTTTTCAATTCATTCAATTGAAAAATTAGACAATTACAATACGGGAAGCTTTTTTAATTACAAAGGCCTTAGCCGCTATTTATACTAGTTCCTAACGACCTTAGAGACCAGATCTTGACGCGTGTCTTCATCTAAGCCGTCCAAATAAAGTCAATTAAGTCCTAGTCACATGAGAAGCACATGCAGCTGATAACCATTGAAAAACTGTAGAACAGAATCTTCACAGAAGACGAAATCCGCAGACCCTCTGTGAGCCATCTTAGAGGCCCTGCTGTTTTTGACTTGCATGATCTTATTGACAGATGACCATTTTCCAGAACCTCTGTGAGAGACATCAGAGGTTCTGTCACACTTTACTTGCTCGAATAAGAGGCTTATGTCGTTAGTCCTCTGTTGTCTTCTATGGAAGATAACCTTCTGTCAAGACTTGCAGAATATTTTTTCTATACTTTTACAAGAGATGAATAATGGAGCTAACAATCTCCCCCTAAGTATGAAAAAGTAAATTTGGAAAAATGAGTACAAGAATTGACTAATGGAAAAAATACAAGAGGAGATTAAACTCATCCTCTGAAAAAGAATTACATAAATGAATGAATTGAAAAAATTTGAGTAGGCCTACACTATTACAAGAGATCACTCCACAGCAGAGTTTGGAAAATCGTCTACGTGATATTGCAGATCAGACTTGATAGTCTTGTAGACTTTGAAAATCCATTCTCTGAAGGAGACTTGTACTTTGATCGTTTTCAGAAGGTTGGTCACTTCATCCGCCCTTATATTCCCTCTCTGCACCTCTTTCACCACTAAGTTGAACACCCACTCGAGAGACTCTGTCGAATATTTGTGCGTCTCTTTGGGATCAAAGAACCTTAGAATCTCATCCTTGTCCAGGAACACAAACCCAAAGATGGGATAGTGGACAACGGTGTTGGGATGAAATCTATGCAGCCAACTTGGTCTGTTCATTGGAGGGGAAATCTTCAGATCTGGCTGGGCCAACCTCATAGCGATGTCGAAATCTTTCTGGCTGTAGAACTTGACTTGAGCGCGCATTACCTCAATCAGCCTTCTGAGAGAAATCTAATATGTTGACCTCCTCTCCATGTATTTGTTCAAGATCTTGTGAAGGAATATTAGATCAAATACACAGAGGTTGTGGAGGTCAGCATCTGTGAAAGTATATAGGTTGTCGTCATCCCTTTTTACCACATACTGAGTGTATATCACGGTTTTCTTGAGCATAGTTCTTGGAGAAATTGTTTTGAGTGAAGTAATCACATGCTCTGACACGACCAGCTCTGGTGGCCTTGTGAGTTTCGAGAAGTGGAACTTTGCAATGGCAGAGGGCATTCCTGTAAGCTCTGGATCATAAGGGGGCTCTGTGTCTATGGCTGAGTAATACCACCGCAGAATCTCCTCAACAGTGGTCACGTGCTCTGTGCGCACCTTCTGCGTAGGAATCTTGCTCATAGATTTAAGGATTTCAGATACCCTCCCCACCGTGGCAGATTCTGGCATTCTGGATTCTTCTTTTAGTATAGGCCTCTGGGTAGACCCCTCTGGTAGGATAGGCTTGACAGTTCCTACCAGAGCGTCAAACGTATCCATGGACGTTTCTTCTGGTATCCTCGTGAGTTTGGAAGAAGAGCCTTCTCCAACTCTGGGGATGGGGGCTCTGCCCTTTCTCGCCTGTGCCTCTGCCAAAGAAGCCTTTAGTGCTCATACAAGATATGGGTCATCATACTCATTTTCATTGATCTCCTTTGGCGATTCAGAGCTTGACCCCTTCTGTGGCGACTCCTCTACTGCTTTACCCTTACCTTTCCCCTTAGGCTCTGGAGATTTGTCTTTTGAGAATAAGACAGCAGCAGAGTCCACTATTTTTAGTGGTTTGGCAGAGGTAGTATTCTTTGGTTCCTCTGTCTTCTTCTCCCCCTCATGACGATCATGGTCATCGCCTCCTTGATCGTCATGGATTTTAGTGGCCTCTGTCTTGCAAGTAGTGAGGGGAGCCTTCTTCAATCGCTTAAGAACTTTGGAAGCCGCCTTCTCCATTTTTTCTATGACTATCTCAGCATTAACAGAGGCATTGTTGATGTCCATCTTTGTGGCCCATTTCATTTTAGAGACGCAGCGATATATCTCATTTCTGAAGTTGTCACCTTCTTTGACGAGTTGCTTCCTGCAGTCTCTTATAGATTCATTGCTTGCTCGGGCTTCCTTGAGAAGTTGGTCAGTGTATTTCTGCACGGTCTCTCCAAGAGCTTCAACCATTGCGTCTAGCTCTCTGCGAGTGGCTAGATGGTTAATGTTAGCCCTGGAGGATTTAGAATCAATGCCATAGGTGACCACAAAGGAGAACATCCCTTTGATCTCGTCCTTGAAGGCAGAATAATCGGTGTAGCCGGCGAAAATGAAGTCTGCAGCAAATTGGGCGGCAATCTCTGTTAATTCAGTCTTGAGCTTTTGGATTGAAGAAGGGTTGAGAGACAGGGCGCTGAAAGCTTCTCTGAGGTCGTCTTTGCTTAGGACAGATCTCTGAAGGGCTGATACGTTTTCCTTGAGCTCAGAAGTTGTGGAAGTCAACTCCTTCCGAGCCTCTATGAGAAGTGCAAGAGCCTCTATCGCCGGTTGGGAGGAGAACAAGCTTTTCAACTCATCCATCCTCTTGAATACCTCTGTGGCGAAGGTTTGTAACTCCTCCTTCATCACATAAGTACTCGGGGAACCTAGATCACCAACACATGGTGACCTAGTAGCCTTGGAGTGTAAGGCACCCTCAGTGACTGGT
>NW_020200814.1:0-1943 GCF_001531365.2 Cynara cardunculus var. scolymus
TGTAAATGCCACATCTATTAGTAATCGATTTTCCTCATTACCATCTGACGACTCTAGTGATGATGATGATATGGAGATAATTGATACTGAGGGGCATACTATGGAACAAAGAGGAGAGGAGATTCTCGCATCAACTTCTCAATGATAAAGTTTGCCGCATGGAATATTAGGGGTCTAAATGCCCTAATAAAGCAAAAAGAGGTATGTGATCTTATTCATATAAAGGGTCTTTCTTTATGTTGTATCATTGAGTCAAAAGTTGTACATAGTCATCTGGGGGATGTGTGTGGTAGAGTATTTGGTAATTGGAGTTGGATCACGAATGGGTTAATGTGTGATCAAGGCACTCGTCTTATTATCGCTTGGGATCCGTCTATTTTGTCCTTGATAATGATTGAGCAGCACTTACAATATGTGCATTGTGAAATTCGGATTATTGGTCACCTTGAACCCATTTTTATTTCCTTTGTTTACGGGTGTAATACGGGAGTGGAAAGGCGGGACCTTTGGAGGGATATTGGTAAATTTAATGCTTTTGTTCAAAGGAAAGCTTGGGTTGCGATGGGTGATTTCAACTCAATGCTTTTTCCTCATGATGGATTGGGTGGTTCTTCTAGACGTAACTCAGATATGGAGGAGTTTCATCTTTGTTTGGAAGAGGTAGAACTGTTTGATATTACGTATCAGGGGTGCCAATTAACATGGACGTAGAAACCTTCTGGGGGTGACGGTGTAATGCGTAAATTAGATCGTATTTTGGGAAATTCTGCTTTTATTGTTAGATTTGCGGACGCCTCGGTTTTCTTTGAACCAAGGGGGATCTCAGATCATTCTCTGGGAATTCTTTCTTTCAAAGTTGGTAGGCGTCTACGTCAACGTGGTTTCAAGTTTGATAATTTTGTGACCTCTCATGTGGATTTCCTTAAGTCCGTGGAGGAGGTGTGGATGAAACCTCAGAGAGGTTCATATATGAAGAGAGTGCTTCGGAAAATGCAAGAGATGAAAGGGGTTTGTCGTCGGCTCCGAAATTCTTATGGGTGTTTGGATAAAAAGGTGGTTCTGTTAAAGACRGAACTTGATGTTGCTCAATTGGCTTGTGATCTAGACCCGTTTAATGATTTGCTGAAAGAGGACATTGCTCACCTCTTGCTAGCATATCAAAAAGCTAGAAATGATCAAGTGGAAATGGTTCGACAAAAAGCAAAGATCTCTTGGCTTAATGAAGGGGATGGAAACTCAAAGTTCTTCTTTCATGCTATGAAAGAGAAGCGTAAWAGGAGCCATATTGCTACTATTAGGGATTCTTTTGGTTCTGTTTTTGAGCATCATGATGTTCCAAAAGCGTTTATTAATCATTTTGAAGGTATTCTGGGTAATTCTAATATGTTGGTTCGTCCTTCTTTGGTGGATTGCTTTTTTGTTCACTCTTTATCGTTTTCGGACTCTCTGCATTTAATCAGGCCAATTTCGGATATGGAAATACAGAATGCTCTGTTCGATATTGGGAACGACAAGGCTCCTGGCCCTGATGGGTTTTCGTCGAAGTTCTTTAAAGCGGCTTGGAGTGTGGTTGGTAGGGATGTTCTCATTGCGGTACATAATTTCTTCTACTCTGGAAATTTGGAATACCAGTTGAATCATACTTTACTTTGCCTTGTACCGAAGGTTCCAAATGGTTCATGTGTTACTGATTATCGTCCCATTGCCTGTTGTAATGTTTTGCTGAAATGTATCAGTAAAATTATTGCTGATCGGATAAAAGGCTCTTTGGATGTTCTTATTAGCAAAGCTCAATCTGCGTTCATCCCTGGACGTCAGATAACTGATAATATTTTAATGGCGCATGAGCTTGTAGCTGGTTATAAAAGATCTCAAGGGAAGCCAAAGTGTGCGTTTAAGATTGATATTCGGAAAGCCTATGATACAGTTGACTGGCAATTTCT
>NW_020200814.1:3163-9308 GCF_001531365.2 Cynara cardunculus var. scolymus
TGGTCATGGCTTTTGTAATAACTCAACGGTTTCTGATGTAATGCAACGTTTTGGCACTACTTGGCCGGTGGATTGGATTCAACAATACCCTCAGCTGCAAAGTATTATGATACCTTCTCCCAGCCAAATGGAGGATACGGTTAGATGGCTTGATGCTAAACTTTCTCGGGGAAATTTTGAGGTCAAGAAGTGAGGCCGATTGTGCATTGGTACAAGCTGGTATGGAATAAAGCGTACATACCTAAACATGCTCTTTGCATGTGGATGGCTTGTCAGAATAAATTACCAACTCAAGATCGCATCAGTCAGTGGAAGCATGAACTGCCGGATTTGAAATGTGTTCTGTAAAGATTGAAACGCACAATCACTTATTTTTCAAATGCAATTACTCTAGTAGTATTTGGGAAGTCATTAAAAAGGAGGTGGGGTTAATGAACTGTTTGAACAATTGGGAGGATATTCTAAACAGGGGTTTAGCTCAACGATGGAAATCTTGGTCTACTGTTCAAAAACTTGGTATATCGGCCACGGTTTACCATATATGGAGGGAAGGAAACAGGAAGTTCTTTGATAACTTCAATCATACAGGGGACAAAGTTGTTGCGGAGATCAAGATGCAGATTCTTCAACGTATGGCTTGGAAGACTAGGAAGAAGCTGAATTTTATGCTTTGGTGTACTTCTCTTTGTCATTTTTGGCTTCTTATGGCTTGGTTTGTAAGTCAAAGTTGCCGTAGTTTTTCTTGCTGATTAGCTTTGTAATGATTCTGCTTTTATTGCCTTTATAAAATTGCCTGGGGATCTTTCCCCTTTAAGTACACTGAATATGACCGATTTAGTGTCATCTTGACCCAATTAGACTCCTTGTGAAAAAATGCCCTAATTAAACCCTATACGGTCTAATGAGACTAATTATGACCTAGTTAGTGTCATGTTGACCCAATTGGACTCCTCAAGGATAAATATGCCCATTACATCCACAAATACCAAATGGTGTAAGGGTGCGTTTGGTATGCAGACTACGCGGGACGGGACGGGACAAAAAAATAGTCTCATGTTTGGCATGCCATGGACAAAAAATACATAGGACAAGATGGGACTATTTTTTAAATTTCATGGGACAAAACTTGATATTTTTTGTTCCATCAAAAAAGGTGGAACAACATGGGACTAAATATAAAATGACCATGTTACCCTTAGACCAATTTGAGATTCAAAACCCAATTAGTCCCGTCCCATCCTGTCCAGTCCTGTCCCGTCCCGTCCTATTCTGTCCCGTCCTGTCCTATCCAGTCTGCGTACCAAACGCTACCTAAAGGACAATTAAGACCCATTCTACCACAATTACTCCCATTAACTTCTGATTAGACTAATTATGACACGTTTAGTATCATTATAACTCAATTAGACTCAAATCGGAGAAATAAGCCCATTATACGCATTAAGATCTAATCAAACTAAATATGACCAAATTAGTGTATTTTTTTTAGTGAATTACACTCCTTATGCAGAAATGGGCCTTTTAAACCCATTTTGGTCTAATCAAATTAGTTAATGACCCATTTGGTGTCATTTTAAACAAATTGACTCGATTAAAAGAAATAGGCCCATTATACCCACTAAGGTCCAAATTAGTGGTGGTCACACGGGTTTTTGATGTAATTCCTTTTTGTTGTTGTTTATAAAATAGTCTGGTTTCCGTTCAAAAAAAAAAGGTCCAAATGGACCCAAGGACCCTTAATACCCATTCTCATTCAATTAGACACATTAACATCTAGTTAGACTAATTATGACTCATTTAGTGTCATCTTGACCCAAACTATTGGTAGAGGTGTGAACCCGGTTTTGCCAAAGTATTGGTAGAGGTGTGGGCCATTGGGGAACTTAAAAGGACAATTGAGGTTGAAATTCCAGACCTTAACGGTGGTGAAAATGAAAAGGTGCAAATACATGTTGAATATGTGTTGGAACCGGTGCAATGCTCACATTGCAAAATTTTTGGTCACAAAACTTCATTCAGTGCAAAAGCTGCTAGTATAAGGAAAGGGAAACAAGTTGATATGAGAAAAGACTCGGAGGGGTTTATTAGAGTGGAGAAAAAACAATGGTATATAAAATCTGGTGGTAAATTAAATCCTTCTGGTACTACGCAAGCTAAGGAGAGTGAGATACATAGGCCTCATGTTTCGGCTTTGGTAGTGAATTCGGCCAGTTCTGAGCAGGAAATTGTAAGGAATGTGGGTCCCTTTGTTGCAGATAAAGATGTGCAACCTAGTAATAATGGAAGGACTGCGTTTGGTGATACAGGTATGAATGCAGGCTCTGGGGCCTCTTCTTCCCAGTCCTGTTCTCATTCCATGGATGCTTCTACTCCTATTATTTCTTCTGTGATAAAATTTTTTCGTCTTCCTAGACGGGGAGTTATGAAAGACCATGGTGAAACTTCAAACAGATTTGGTGTTCTTGAAAAGTTATGTGAAGAGGGTTCTCAAGTGGATACTCAGGTTGGTGCTGATAAAAGTCCTTCTGCACGAAATGGGAATGAGGATAATGGGGGTCAAGGGGAGGTTCCAAACTCTTTGTCATGTTAAATTTCGCTTCAGGGCTCAACTCTCCGGTTAAGCAAAAAGAGGTAAGAAATTTTATTCATTGTAATGAGTTAAGTTTGTGTGCCATTCTTGAATCACATGTCTCTAAAGACTCTTTTGATAGTGTTTGCCATCATTCTTTTGGTCGATGGTATTGGATGTCTAATCAAGCTGTTTGTGAGACTGGAACTCGTATTATTGTAGCATGGGATTCAAGAGCCTAAGACCATAATATTATGGTCTTAGAGGCCCATAGCCAATTCTTTAACTGTAAAGTTTTTCTTCGGGGTACTCAAGATTATATCTATCTATCTCTGGTTTATGGGGCTAATGTTTGTAATACTAGAAGGGAATTGTGGTCGGGGTTGAGGAAATTTAAAGTACTGAATGGTTCTCATCCTTGGGTTGTTATGGGGGATTTCAATTCTATGTTATTTCCGAATGATGGGTTTGGTGGGTCTTCTCGCCGCAATACGGACATGTCAGACTTCTATTTTTGTGTTGAGGATGTTGAATTATTTGATCTTCAATATTCTGGTGTTCATTTTACCAGGAATCAAAAGCCGAACTCTACAGGTGGTATTATGCGGAAACTGGATAGGGTTATGGCTAATTCGGAGTTTACTACTAAATTTTATGATGCTAGTGTAAAGATTCACCCTTCAGGTCTTTCAGATCATTCTCCGGTGGTCTTATCGTTTAAAGGAGGCGCTCGGGAAAAGAGGTATGGTTTTAAGTTTGACAATTTCTTGACCGATCACCCGGCTTTTCTTCAAATTGTTAAGGATGAATGGGCTAATCATATTGAGGGTACTTTTATGTTTCGCGTTACCACCCATTTGAAGTCCCTCAAGACTCCTCTTCGGAAGCTTTGGAATTCTTATGGTAATCTTGGAATTCTTATGGTAATTAGATCGTATTCAACTGGAAGTTGATACAGACCCCTCTAATGATGAATTAGGTCTTGAACTTGGTCATATTCGTATAGCGTATCAAAATGCGTGTTGGGTTGAGGAATGTGCGGCTAAACAAAGAGCGAAAATTAATTGGTTGAATGAAGGGGATATGAATACCAAATTCTTCCATAAAGTGATCAAAGAGCGGAACTACTATAACTCCATTCAATCGGTTTGCTCTAGTGGTGGTGAATACTTCTATGGTGAAGATGTCCCAAAAGTCTTTGTTGAGCATTTTAAAGACTTTTTGGGTGGGACGAATGTTTCTTCTGATCCGACTATGCCTGATGCTCTCTTTTTAAGAACACTCTCTTTATCGGATGCAAACTATATGATCCGGCTGTTTCAGAATGATGAAATTAAAAATGCTATGTTTAGCATTGGTGATTATAAAGCTCCAGGATCGGATCGTTTTTCTTCAAAGTTTTTTAAAGAAGCGTGGGATATTGTTGGTCTTGATGTGACACTTGCAGTCCACAACTTCTTTTATCGAGGTAATCTTCCCAAGAACTTGAACCATACTCTTATTTGCCTTATCCCGAAATTTGTTAATGCTTCTAGGGTTACGGATTATAGGCCAATAGCGTGCTGTAATGTGCTTTACAAATGCATTGGTAAAGTCACTGTTAATAGAATGAAGGGATCCTTGGATTCCCTAATTGATAAAGCCCAATCGGCTTTTATCTCGGGTAGGAGGATTACGGATAATATTCTTATGGCCCATGAGCTTGTTTATGGGTACCAGTCGTCTAATGGCCCACCTAGATGTGCGTTTAAAATTGATATTAAAAAGGCTTATAATACGATGGATTGGTGTTTCCTAGTTGTTATGCTTGAAGGCTTAGGATTCCATCCGGTTCTGGTAAAGTGGATAAGGGAGATGGTGTCAACCACTTCCTATTCACTTTCACTCAATGGTAATTCCTATGGTTTCTTTCATGGTGGGAGAGGTTTGCGACAAGGTGATCCTTTATCTCCTTACCTTTTCACGATTGTTATGGAGGGGTTTTCTATGCTCCTTAAACAATGTATTCTTGAAGCTGCTGAGTTTGGTTACCATCGGGTTGTCAGGAGCTAGAATTGACTCATCTTTGTTTCGTGGATGATTTGTTTGTATTACTAAAGGGGATGTTCTTTCGGTGGAAGTGCTCAAGAAGGTGCTTTTTCTGTTTCAATGTCGTTCGGGATTAGGACCAAGAAAAGTGAAATTTACTTTGGAAATGTGCCTTCCAACATTAAGGAGGCCAATCTAGAGTGTCTCTCTTTTAAACTTGGTTCCTTTCCTGTTCCCTACTTGGGGGTTCCTTTATCTCAGGCTCGGTTGAAACTTTGTGATTATGCTCCGTTAATTGCTAAGGTAAAGGGTCGTATTATTAATTGGAAGTCCAAGTTTCTGTCGTTTGGTGGGCGTCGGCAACTTATAATATCGGTCCTGCAATCCCTTCAACTTCATTGGATGTCGGTTTTGTTATTACCATCAGGGATAATCCATGATATCGAGTCTATTTTTCGGAAATTCCTTTGGGCTCCTAGGGATGATCTGAGAGGTAGATGTAGATTATCTTGGGATGTGGTTTGTCGTCCTTTGGATGCTGGTGGCCTCGGGATTAACAGGCTGTCTATTTGGAATAGGGCTTTATTGGCGAAACATGTGTGGGATGTAGTGAGGCATCAGGATTCATTGTGGGTTTCTTGGATTTATGGTCAGTATCTTCGTTCTTCTCATTTCTGGATGGTTCGGAAAAGCTCTAATTGGTCTTGGGTTTTTCGAAAACTGTTGGACTTACGAAGTCAATTGTGTAACAACCCTCATAATCCAATACACACACACACACACACACACATATATATATATATATATATATATAAACTTGAAATAACAACTAGAATATTACAATATTCCCTCCATAAAAGAATTCTGTCCCGGAATTCCATTAAGTAAACAGATAAGGATATTTCATCCTCATTTCCGATTCTGATTCCCAGGTGGCGTCTGGTCCCTTATGATAACGCCATTGAACTTTTACTAACCCAATCTCTTTGTTTCGTAATTTCTTCACCTTATAGTCAGTAATCTGTTCAGGGGTTTCTTCAAAACATAATCTATCATCTTCCTTAATCTCAGGTAATGGTACTGCCACATCTGGACTTATTAGATACTTCCTCAAATTTGACACATGAAACGTGTCATGAATTCCACTTAATTCCAAAGGAAGTTCTAACTTATAGGCCAGTTCCCCAACTTTTCCAATAATAGAAAATGGTCCAACATATCTTGGACTTAACTTCCCTCTTTTTCCAAAACGTACCATTCCTTTCCAAGGTGATACTTTCAACATTACTTTATCACCTATTTGAAACTCAATCGGCTTTCGATGTTTATCTGCATAACTTCTTTGTCTATTTTGTGCCACTTTCATCCGTTCTCGTATTACTTCAATTTTATTTGCAGTTTGTTGAACTAACTCAGGTCCAGCTAACTGTTTTTCACCTATTTCATTCCAGCATAAAGGTGTTCTACATTTCCGTCCATACAGAACCTCAAAAGGTGCTACCTGAATACTTGAGTGGTAGCTATTGTTGTATGCAAATTCAACCAAAG
>NW_020200814.1:9408-11197 GCF_001531365.2 Cynara cardunculus var. scolymus
AGCTCTTCCAAAACACAGAAGTGAAACGACTATCTCTATCAGAAACAATCGATAAAGGAACACCATGTCGTGTCACTATCTCATCAATGTATAACTTTGCCAATCTCTCCATCGAATATGACTCTTTCATAGGTAAGAAGTGTGCAGATTTAGACAACCGATCTACTATTACCCGTATTGCATCATACCCTTTCGATGTTCTCGGCAATTTGGTTATGAAATCCATAGTGATATGATCCCACTTCCAAACCAGAATTTCTAAAGATTGCAACTTACCATAAGGACGCTGATGTTCAATCTTTACTTGGAGACATGTCAGGCATTGCTCAACATGTTTAGCAATATCTTTCTTCATACTTGGCCACCAATAATGTTGCTTCAAATCCCGATACATTTTATTTGTGCCTGGATGTATCACAAAACATGATTTATGAGTCTCATCCAAAATACGCTTTCTGAGATCACCATAGCATGGTACCCAAATTCTGTTCTGGAACTTCAAAAATTTTCTGTCATCTCTTACCAAATTAGATATTAATCCACCCAATCTTTCCGGTTTAATCTTATCCTCCTTCATTACCTCATGTTGAAATTCTCGTAACTCTTCTTAAATATTGGGCAATAACTCAACTCGTAAAGCTGTAGCTTTGATAGTTYCAYTTTTCTCTTGTCGACTTAACGCATCAGCCACTACGTTTGCCTTTCCTGGATGATACAAAATTTCACAATCATAATCACTTACCAATTCCAACCATCTTCTCTGACGCATATTCAGATCCTTTTGATGGAACAGATGTTGCAAACTCTTATGATCTGTGAAGATTTGGCACTTGGTTCCATACAAGTAATGTATCCATATCTTCAAAGCAAACAYTACTGCCGCCAATTCCATATCGTGAGTAGGATACTGCCTTTCATGATCTTTTAATTGTCTAGAAGCATAAGCTATTACCTTTCCCCATTGCATTAATACATAACCCAAACCATTTTTGATGCGTCACTATAAACTACAAAATCTTCCATTCCATCTGGCAAAGATAAAATTGCTTGGTTTCCGTTCAAAAAAAAAAAAGATAGAATTGGTGCACTGCATAACTTATCCTTCAATATCTGAAAAGCCTGAGCTTGTGCTTCATCCCACTCATATTTCACATTTTTCTTGGTCAGCTTCGTTAACGGAGTAGTGATACAAGAGAAATCTTGTATAAACTTACGATAATACCCAGCCAATCCAAGAAAACTTCTGACTTCAGTTGGAGTCTTTGGAGCTTCCCATTTTTCAAKAGCTTCAATCTTGAGTGGATCTACTTTAATCCCTTCTTTTGAGATAACATGCCCTAAAAACTGAACTTCTCGCAGCCAAAATTCACACTTTGACATCTTAGCATACAATTTTTGTTGTTTTAACAGTTCCAGAAGTAATCTCAAATGATGTGCATGTTCTACTTCCGTCCGAGAATATATCAGAATATCATCAATGAAAACAATCACAAATTTATCAAGATAGGGACGACACACCCTATTCATCATGTCCATGAATGCTGCAGGCGCATTTGTGAGTCCAAATGGCATAACCAGGAACTCATAATGACAATATCGTGTACGGAATGCTGTTTTCGACACATCTTCATTCCGAATCATCAATTGATGATAACCAGATCGCAAATCAATCTTTGAAAAATAAGTAGCCCCAACCAATTAATCAAACAAACTATCAATTCTTGGGAGAGGATATTTATTCTTAATTGTCAGTTTATTTAACTCCCGATAATCAATGCACATTCTCATT
>NW_020200814.1:13333-20960 GCF_001531365.2 Cynara cardunculus var. scolymus
GTATGTAACCTTTTCTGTCCCATTTAAACACACATGATTATTCTCATAATCATAACATAATAACACATTTATCCTCATGTCTACTCATAACTCAGATTATATCAATCATATATAATCTATCTTTCTCATAATAGGTTCAGCTATAACATATTCCCATGTTCATAGACCCAGTGAAATCTATTATCATAACTTTCCACACCTCTAGTTTAAGTCTAAGTATTTAGCAAATACCCAGATCCCTTAAACTAAGGCTCTGATACCAACTGTAACAACCCTCATAATCCCATACATATAAATATATATATATAAACTTGAAATAACAACCAGAATATTACAAATTGCGTCGATTTATGTTTTCCCATATTGGGGATGGTAGGGCTACAAATGCTTGGGAAGATAATTGGCTATCCTGTGGTCATCTTTCGGCGTTTATTTCTTATCGGTTTGTTCATTCTTGTGGTTTTTCTACTTCTACGGCGGTTCGTGATCTTCTTCTGAATTGGGATGGTATTTGGCCGGATGATTGGAGTAGTTGGTTTGCTGAACTGCAGTCTTCTCCTTTACCTTTGTTGAATGATTCTGGTTGTGACAAAGTTCTCTGGGGTGAAGATCATAATTCCGCTGCGGATTTCTTGGTGAGTAATGCATGTACTTTGTTAGAAGGAGATCATCTTGTTGTTCCGCGGCATAAAGTAGTGTGGTTCTCTGGCCATATCCCTAAGCATGCATTCTGTTTATGGCTGGCTTGTCAGGGGCGTCTTCCTACTCAAGATCGTATGCTTTGGAAGGAAGAGCCCCCGGATCTGGAATGCTCCCTTTGTAGACAGTGTATGGATAGCCATTTCCATTTATTTTTTCAGTGTCCTTATGCTCGAGAGGTTTGGGATAGTATCTTGCATGTTATGGCTCTAACGGATATGCCTTCCACGTGGTATCTTTTTATGGAAACAATTTCGGATTCAAATCGTCGACCGAAACGTTTAAAACAGAAGCTTACGGTAGCAGCATCTGTTTACTATATTTGGCAGGAGCGAAATAGACGTCTCTTTACTGGGGAAAGCCGCACGTATTTGCAACTTGTTAAAGTCATTGATGATGCGATCTCTATGCGTGTGGATTGGTTATCAAGGAGGCCTGTGCGAAGTATTCATTGATATGATGGCTCGTTTTTGGGAATGGGGAGTTTGGTTTATGCTCCTTTATTTTATTTTTTGTTGTTTGTTTAAGTCGGTTGGACTTTGTTTATTTTGGCTTGTTGTGGCTTGGTATGTGGTGTTGGCCAAGTCTTTGGGCTTTGTTTTTCTTTGTTGGGTCGTGGTCTAACTTTTGGTGTTCCGTTGTTCTTCTTTATGATTTATAAATTTGCCTGGTTTCCTTTCAAAAAAAAAAAAAACACCAAATGGACTCATTAAGGACCATTAAGACCCATTCTACCTCAAGTACTCTGATTAGACTAATTATGACCCGTTTAGTACCATTACAACTCAATTAGACTCAAGTGGAAGAAACAAACACATTATTACCCACTAAGGTCTGATCAAATTAAAATGACCAAATTAGTGTCATTTTTGAGTCATTAAAAGGAAAAACGGGCCTAAAACCCCATTAGGGTCTAATCAGATTGGTTGCGACCCATTTAGTGTCATTTTGAACAAATTGACTCGAATAAAAGAAACAGACCCTGTTATACCCATTAAGGTCCAAATGGACCCATTACGGATCCTTCAGAATCATTCTAACTCAAGTAGTCACATTAACGTCTAGTTAGACTAACTATGACCAATTTAGTGTCATCTTGACCCAATTAGGCTCCTTATGAAAGCCAATTAGAATCCTTATGGATATGGATGGAATGGAGGCGTTTTCTCTCTAGGGTTTTAGCGTGATCGAAGAAGATGAAGATGATGATTTTGTTTGGTGTTTGCTGATTTATGGTTTGCGCTTCTTTCGTTTTTCGTCATTCTTGGTGAGTTATTCCTTTTGTCTTTCATGCTTTTGTCTCAATCGGCGGTTTGTTCTTGGATTATACATCTCCGTTAGTAGGGTTGCGTACGGTTTTTGTGGCTAGGGCTTGGCCATTTTGCTTGTTGCTTAAGGCTACGGTTGCATGCTTTAGGATTGGGCGCCGTTTTTCTTTGCATGTTCTCCTATATTTCCTAGGGTTTTGAGCCGTAGTGTTCTTCTTCGCTTGCTGCTTGTTTTCTTTTCGTTGTCGTGTTGCTATTGGGTTGCTTGTGTATTGCTTTCAGTTTTCGTGGCTAGGGTTGGCCGATTTGTGGGTTTTCACGGCTACGGTTTGCTTGCTCTAGGATTTGCGTCCTCTTTTCTTGGCCGTGGTTTTGATCACGGTTTGGCTTTCTCTTGGTTGTCTTCTTCAAAGAGCTTGCGTTCTCCTTTTTTGGCCGTATAGGGTTTTGAAACGGCTAGGGTTTCCCCTTTGCTTGCTAGGGTGTCTTCATCTTGGCAGGTTAGGGTTTCCTTTTGCTCTCTTCTGAATTTCCTTTTCTGGTTCCTCTATTGGCTGTAGCTTTTGTTTGCTAGGGTTTTGTGCCGTTTTTTTTTATCTCTTCTTCATTCTTGGTTTTTCGTTTGAAGTGGTTCTTTTCGATCCTTGTTCGTTTTTGGCTCCCTTGTCGTTGGTTTTCTTGTTTTGTTTTATCTAGKTTTTCTTATTTCCTGTGTCAAGTGTTTCTGTGGTCTTCGTTGCCTTTATTGAGTTACTCAATTGAATATTCAGCACCTCCTTGTGGTGCAGTTTATTGAGTTTCTGTGGTCTTCGAATGTGACTTTTCGACCAAAGCGGGGTCCAGAACTTGTTAAAGGGGTGATTCAAGCGATGAAACCAAGACGTGGTGCAGTTTCTTCTATTGAGTTTCTGTTTACTGTTGTTATGGAGGGTCTCTCGATGCTTCTATCGAAGTGTATTGAGGAGGAGGCAAATTTTTCGTATCATCAAGGTTGTGCGGATATTAAGTTGACTCATCTATGCTTTGCTGATGATTTGTTTATTTTCTCAAAGGGGGACATTCTTTCTGTGGAAGTCATCAAACGTGGCCTTCTCTTGTTTGAAGAACGTTCGGGATTGTCGCCAAGTCTGGAAAAAAGTGAGGTGTTTTTCGGGAATGTAGCAATGGAGGTTCAAACTCTTATACGTGATAGTTTATCTTTTCGGCCAGGGGTTTTCCCGATTCGTTACTTGGGAGTTCCTCTTTCTCCGGTTCGGCTGAAGGTACGTGATTTTAATCCCCTTGTGTTATAGCTTAAATCTCGTCTTTTAAACTGGAAGAATAAATTCCTCTCTTATGGAGGGCGTCGACAACTAATTCTCTCAATGCTTCACTCAAATGGACTTATTAAGGAGAAATGGGCATATTATATCCACTAACACAAAATGGACTCTTGTGGGTTCTCTACTGGTACTTCGGTTAGGGAGCTTCTTATGAGTATGGATGGAGTTTGGCCGGCAGAGTGGTGTAACAGGTTTGTTGTGCTTAGTTCTTATTCTTTACCATCTTTGAATGATGCTGTTCGTGATGAAGTTCTTTGGGGGGCTGATTGCACTTCTCGGTCTTTGTTTTCGGTTAGGGCTGCTTGGGAATCATTGAATGGGACTCATCTGGTTGTACTTTGGTATAAATCGGTATGGTTCTCGGGTCATATTCCTAAGCATGCTTTCTGTTTATGGCTTGCTTGTCAGACTCGTCTTCCTTCTCAAGACCGTCTACTTTGGAAGGATGAACCTCCGGATTTGAAATGTTCGCTGTGTGGTAATTGTATTGATAGCCATGCTCATTTATTCTTTCAATGTGTTTTTGCTCGGAAGGTTTGGGAAAGTATGTTGCTTCTTGTGGACTTGAGGACTATGCCGTCGTCTTGGGGTCAAATTTTGGATATTCTATCGACTCCAACTCGTCGGCCTAAACGGTTAAAGCAGAAGCTTGTGGTTCCAGCTTCTGTTTATTATATTTGGCAAGATAGAAATAGAAGACTTTTTTCAGAGGATAGCCGCACAACTTTGCAACTTATCAAAATTATCCATAATATGATCTCCATTCGTGCGACTTGGATGGATAGAAGAGGGGAGCCAAGTGTTTCTATGCCATGATGGATCTTTGGTGGGACTATGGAGCTTTTCTGAATGCTAAGCTCCTTTTCTTTATCTTTTGTTGTTTGTTTGTGTCGGTTGGGCTTTGTTCTTTTTGTCTTTTGGTGACTTGGTATGGGTTGATGTCCAGGTCTTTTGGTTTCCTTGTTGGTTAGGTGTGGTCACACGTTTCTTTGCTGTAATTCTTTTTTAATGTTATAAATTTGCCTGGTTTCCGTTAAAAAAAAACACAAAATGGACTCATTGTACCTCAATTACTCCCATTTACCTCTGATTAAACTAATTATAACCCATTTAGTACCATTATAACTCAATTAGACTCAAGTAGGAGAAAAAAATCTCGTTATACCCATTAAGGCTTGATCAAACTAAATATGACCAAATTAGTGTCATTTTGTGTCAATTAGAAAAAGCCAGAACATACCTCCTGTCCGTTATGGATTAAATTCTATAACATTCCTCTGGTTGCGTTTAACAGAGAGGGCATTAGCCGGATTGCCAGTGCAGTTGGAGTCCCTTTGCGGCTGGATGCCTGTACTGCTAGTACTTGTGATAAAGCATGGGGTCGTACTAACTTTGCTAAATTTTTGGTAGATGTCTGGGCCGTAGGTACAATTCAGAAGCAAATTGAAATTGTCATTCCTAAGTTGTCGGGCGATGGTGAAGATGTGATAAAGGTGGTTTTGGAATATGACTGGGTGCCGTCTCAATGTTCGAAATGTAAAGTTTTTGGCCATAATACGAATTCCTGTCAGAAAGGGGGTACTCTTAAACAAAAGGAGATTGTCAACCCGTTGCATAATGATGGGTTTATAGAGAAAAAGCGTAAACAATGGAAACCAAAACAGAGTTCAGGTCCTAGTAATGGTGCTCAGGCCACTTCGTCAGGAGATCCTTCAAATTTTCGCGAAACAATGGTGGGAGTTGGTACTATTAAGCCGATTTCTGATAAACCGTCTACTTTGGGCGTTACTCAAAAGGATAAGGAAGCAGTTCAGGTGGTTGATTCTGATCTATCAATTGGGGAACGTAGGGATCATGATGAAAGTCATTATTGTATGGTGGATGCAGGGAGAACGCCAAGAGGAAGAGATGATGAAGCGAATGTGACATTTCGATCAAAGCGGGGTCCAGAACTAGTTAAAGGAGTGCTAAAAGCGATGAAACCAAGACGTGGTGCAGTTTCTATTACGTCTACGAGTAATAGATTCTCCCCTCTACCTTCTGATTCCAGTGATGATGATGATATGGAAATAATAGACACTGAGGGGCACTCTTTGGATTATAGTAAAGGGGCAAGAACCACCTCAACTTCTCAATGATAAAGATTGCTGCGTGGAATATTAGGGGTCTTAATTCCCTAATAAAGCAAAAGGAGGTACGTGATCTTATTTATTTAAAGCATCTGTGTTTATGTTGTATCATTGAGTCCAAAGTTATACATAGTCATATGGGGGATGTCTGTGGTAATGTGTTTGGAAATTGGAGTTGGATCTCGAATGGGAGCTTGTGTGATCAAGGAACTCGAATTATTATTGCTTGGGATCCAACAGTGTTGTCAGTTCTTATGATTGAGCAGCACCAACAATATGTCCACTGTGAGATTAGGATTTTTGGGCAACTTGATCCTATTTTTATTACCTTTGTTTATGGGTGTAATACGGGTGTGGATAGGCGTGAGCTTTGGCGGGCGTTTGGTGAATTCCATGTGTTTAATCAAAGGAAAGCTTGGGTCGCAATGGGTGATTTTAATTCAATGCTTTTTCCCCATGATGGATTAGGGGGTTCCTCTAGGAGAAATTCTGACATGGAAGAGTTTCATCTCTGTCTGGAAGAGGCGGAACTGTTTGACATTTCGTATCAAGGCTGCCAATTTACTTGGATACAGAAACCTTCGGGGGGTGATGGTGWTATGCGCAAACTGGATCGTATCTTGGGAAATTCTGCTTTTATCACTAGATTTGGGGATGCTTCAGTCTATTTTGATTCGAGGGGAATTTCTGATCACTCTCTGGGTATTCTTACTTTTAAAGTCGGTAGACGTCTTCGCCAGCGGGGTTTTAAGTTTGATAATTTTGTGACATCTCATAATGATTTCCTTGCTTCTGTGGAGGAGGTTTGGAAGAAACCGCAGAGAGGATCTTATATGAAGAGGGTTCTTCGGAAATTGCAAGCTCTGAAGGTGGTTTGTCGGCGTCTCCAGAATTCGTATGGTTGTTTGGATAAACGGGTAGGTCAGTTAAAGACGGAGCTTGATGTCGCCCAATTAGCTTGTGATCTAGACCCTTTTAATGATATGCTAAAGGAGGACATTGCYCACCTCTTGTTAGCATATCAAAAAGCTAGAAGTGATCAAGTGGAAATGGCTCGTCAAAAAGCGAAGATCTCTTGGCTCAATGAAAGGGATGGAAATTCTAAATTCTTTTTTCATGCTATGAAAGAAAAGCGCAATCGGAGCCATATTGCTTCTATCAGGGATTCTTCTGGCACAGTTTATGATCATCAGGAAGTGCCCACTGCATTCCTTTCCCATTTTCAAGGTATTCTTGGTACATCTAATGTCTTGGTTCCTCCATCTATGGGGGATTGTGTGTTTGATCATTCTTTATCGTTATCGGATTCTCTTCACTTAATCCATCCTATCTCGGATATGGAGATAAAGGATGCTTTGTTTGCCATTGGGAATGATAAGGCTCCAGGACCTGATGGGTATTCTTCTAAATTCTTTAAAGCAGCTTGGAATGCGGTTGGTCGGGATGTTCTCACTAGGATACACAATTTCTTCTATTCAGGAACTTTGGAGTATCAGCTGAACCATACTCTTCTTTGTCTTGTTCCAAAGGTTCCTAATGCTTCTAGTGTTACTGAATATCGGCCAATTGCGTGTTGTAATGCGTTGTTGAAGTGTATTAGTAAGGTTATTGCTGATCGGATGAAAGGATCGCTGGATGTTCTTGTTAGCAAGGCTCAATCTGCTTTCATTCTTGGGCGCCAAATAACTGATAATATCTTAATGGCGCATGAGCTGGTTGCTGGATATCAGCGTTCTGAAGGGGAACCAAAATGTGCTTTTAAGATTGGTATTCGAAAGGCCTATGACACCGTTGATTGGCAGTTTCTTTTGGAGATGCTGAAGGGCATGGGTTATCATCCAGTCATGATTAACTGGATAAAGACTCTGATATCTACTCCCACGTATTCTATTTGTGTTAATGGACAGCCGGAGGGTTTTTTTCATGGTAAACGGGGCCTTCGTCAAGGTGACCCTCTTTCCCCTTATCTGTTTACTGTTGTTATGGAGGATCTCTCGATGCTTCTTTCGAAGTGTATTGAGGAGGAGGCAAATTTTTCTTATCATCAAGGTTGTGCGGATATAAAGCTGACTCATCTATGCTTTGCTGATGATTTGTTTATCTTCTCAAAGAGGGACATTTTTTCAGTGGAAGTCATAAAACGTGGCCTTCTCTTGTTTGAAGAACGATCGGGTTTGTCGCCAAGTTTGGAGAAGAGTGAGGTGTTTTT
>NW_020200814.1:22915-26090 GCF_001531365.2 Cynara cardunculus var. scolymus
AACTTGATGTTGCTCAATTGGCTTGTGATCTAGACCCGTTTAATGATTTGCTGAAAGAGGATATTGCTCACCTCTTACTAGCATATCAAAAAGCTATAAATGATCAAGAGGATATGGTTAGACAAAAAGCTAAGATCTCTTGGCTTAATGAAGGGGATGGAAACTCAAAGTTCTTCTTTCATGCTATGAAAGAGAAGCGTAATAGGAGCCATATTGCTACTATTAGGGATTCTTTTGGTACTGTTTTTGAGCATCAGGATGTTCCAAAAGCGTTTATTAATCATTTTGAAGGAATTCTGGGTACTTCTAATATGTTGGCTCCTCCTTCCATGGTGGATTGTTCGTTTGGTCACTCGCTTTCGTTATCGGAATCTCTGCACTTAATCAGGCCGATTTCAGATATGGAAATAAAGGATGCATTGTTTGATATTGGGAATGATAAGGCTCCAGGACCTGATGGGTTTTCGTCAAAATTCTTTAAAGCGGCTTGGAGTGTGGTAGGTAGAGATGTTCTCATTGGGATTCATAATTTCTTCTATTCTGGAACTTTGGAATTTCAGCTGAACCATACTCTTCATGTGTTACTGATTATCGGCCCATTGCCTGTTGTAACGTGTTGTTGAAATGTATCAGTAAAATTATTGCTGAACGGATAAAAAGCTCTTTGGATGTTCTTATTAGCAAGGCCCAATCTGCGTTCATCCCTGAGCGTCAGATCACGGATAATATTTTAATGGCGCATGAACTTGTTGCTGGGTATCAAAAATCTGAAGGGGGAACCAAAGTGTGCGTTTAAGATTGATATTCGGAAAGCCTATGATACAGTTGACTGGCAATTTCTTTTAGAGATGCTTAAGGGAATGGGTTTTCATCCAGTTATGATTAACTGGATAAAGACTCTAATCACTTCGCCTTCTTTCTCTATTTGTGTTAATGGACGGCCGGAGGGTTTCTTTCATGGTAAGCGGGGCCTTCGACAAGGGGATCCTTTATCTCCTTACTTGTTTACTGTGGTTATGGAAGGTCTTTCGATGCTTCTTTCAAAATGTATTGAGGAGGAGGCAAATTTTGCATACCATCAAGGATGTGCTGAGATCAAGTTGACCCATTTATGCTTTGCGGATGATTTATTTATTTTTTCTCGGGGGGATACTACCTCAGTGGAAGTTGTAAAGCGTGCTCTCCAATTGTTTGAAGAACGTTCGGGTCTATCTCCGAGTCTGGAAAAAAGTGAAGTGTTTTTCGGGAATGTGGGGTTGGAGGTTCAAAATCTTAATCGTAATAGCTTACCTTTTCGGCCGGGGGTATTTCCTATTCGCTACCTGGGAGTTCCTCTCTCCCCAGTTCGATTGAAGGTAAGTGATTTTAATCCCCTTGTGCTAAAGCTTAAATCTCGACTTTTGAATTGGAAGAACAAATTCCTTTCCTATGGAGGAAGACGACAGCTTATCCTCTCTGTTCTTCATTCTATGCAAACCTATTGGATGTCGGTATTTCTAATACCGGCAACCACAATCCATGAAATTGAGCAGCTGTTTCATAATTTTTTATGGAATAAAGCGGAGGGTGAGCTGAGAAAATGTCGAGTTGCTTGGGATAGGGTTTGCTTGCCTATTCAAAATGGGGGTCTTGGTATGAAAAGACTAACAATTTGGAATCGGTGCTTACTTTTCAAACATATTTGGGATATTCTGACTCGCAGAAATACCTTGTGGGTCTCTTGGATTCAGTCTCATTGCAGGCGATTTTTTATTTACAATGTGGGAAATGGTTTATGTACGCATGCCTGGGAAGATACGTGGAGTGACTTTGGTCCCCTTATTCACTTATTGTCTTATAGATTCATAAATGGTCATGGCTTTCGTAATAACTCCACGGTTTCTGATGTAATGCAACGTTTTGGCACTAATTGGCCGGTGGAATGGATACAACAATACCCTCAGCTGCAAAGTATTATCATACCTTCTTCTAGCCAAATGGAGGATACGGTCAGATGGCTTGATGCTAAATTTTCTCGGGGAAATTTTGAGGTCAAAGTGGCATGGCAAACTGTTCAAGAAGTGAGGCTGATTGTGCATTGGTACAAACTGGTATGGAATAAAGCATACATACCTAAACATGCTCTTTGCATGTGGATGGCTTGTCAGAATAAATTACCAACATAAGATCGCATCAGTCAGTGGAAGCATGAACCGCCGGATTTGAAATGTGTGTTCAATTAGTGATTGAAACGCACAATCACTTATTTTTCGAATGCAATTACTCAAGTAGTATTTGGGAAGTCATTAAAAAGGAGGTGGGGTTAACGAACTGTTTGAACAATTGGGAGGATATTCTTAACAGGGGTTTAGCWCAAARATRRAAATCTTGGTCTACGGTTCAAAAACTTGGTATATCGGCCACGGTATACCATATCTGGAGGGAAAGAAACAGGAAGTTTTTTGACAACTTCAATCATACTGGGGACAAAGTTGTAGCGGAGATCAATGTTGTGCCCGCTAAAGCGGAATCACGAGATGTAACAGGCAAGCGAGTCATAGCAACAGTTTATAAATAACACCATTTCAAGTTGTTCAAAACAAAACAGTTCATCGACATAATAGGAATTTGAAATTTACATAGCATTCGCAAAACACTTCAAAAATCCTGACTTAATCGATCTTGGCCCAAGTATGCTCCTTTAAAAACCAAACCACTCACTTTAGACCTAAAAAGCATGGAACAAAAACAAGGTCAACTACAAAGAGTTGGTGAGCTCACGGGTTTTCACATGCACAAAAACATTTCAATGTATAAACCAAGTAATAGCAAACTTATGCGAATTCTTTGCACTTAATAAATGTAAATCCCTCGTGATGTAACACTTGAGATGCTACCGAGCCTTTCCTGACCAATATGCCCCATTCATTTTCGAATAACCAGAAGTAGCCCGTTCACTACTTAGGTCCCACGGTTCGATAAAGCACTAATTCAGCGGTGGTCCAAATTGGATTAGGCTAGAAAACATAGGTAATTGTGCACCCCTTTCTGGGTGGGACTGTCAACACAATAGCGGCTATCCACAATACCACGCCCCAGGAATGTACTCGAGTTAACAAGTAGCGTGTACGGACGGGGACTTTTATTTGGAAACATATACTCTCAAGCGCATCAATTTAGCATTTATTCTAAGTGC
>NW_020200814.1:26775-28426 GCF_001531365.2 Cynara cardunculus var. scolymus
CAACAAGTTTTCAAAAGGATAAATCCGATTAGAGTTGCATGCAAGACCTATCATCCGAAAATGTGATCGGGCCTCACATGCAAGGAATTTTTCTTTCTTTCTTGGAGATTAAAGAACTTGGGTCACAGATTATCGTCCCCAACAAAGACACAGGTGGGTCTTTGATGAATAATCTCTCCTCTTTAAATCCCATATATAGCCAAAAAGTCGAGTAGGAAGAAAGACAAAGACTTTCAGACATCAAAAAGAGAAGTAAATAGCTTTAAAACATACATTTTCTTGACTACGAACTAGTCTCAAGAATAGCGGAAATCTTGAGTTTTGCTTGAAGATGGAATCGGTTGGAAATTGATGGAATAGAGAGAGAGGGATAAAATGGTTGGAAATTGGGAAAGTGAATAACTTTCAAAAGGGAAGGGGTATTTATATGTGGATTAAATAAAAAGAATGGGCTGACCTCTAAAGGCCCAAGCCCAAAAAGACATTTATTTACAAAATAAAAGACCCCAATAAATACAACAAAACATTTTTGACAAAAGATTTTAAACACCACTCTTTCAAAATAATAATTGGCAACCAAATATAAAAGATTGGAACCGAAAATATCGACTTTATTTTTATGTGAAATGTTTCAAAACTTATTTGGCATTGCACGAACTAACTTGGTTAGCTACCCGCCGAAACGTGATCTAATCAGACTAATTAAACAAGACGAACTCTGGTCAATAAAGGTCCTAAAATGGGATACTAACCCGAAATTCCAAAATGCGGGGTTGTCACAATCAAGATGCAGATTCTTCAACGTATGGCTTGGAAGACAAGGAAGAAGCTGACGAAAACAAATGTTGTGGGATTTTGTGGGTGGTGTAGCTTCTCGGTTTGGGAAATTGTGGGTTTTTTTGCCTTTTATTCTTCGGCTTGCTTTATTTTTATGTTTTGGTGTACTTCTCTTTGTCATTTTTGGCTTCTTATGGCTTGGTTTGTGAGTCAAAGTTGCCGTAGTTTTTCTTGCTGATTAGCTGTGTAATGGTTCCGTTTTTATTGCATTTATAAAATTGGCTGGGGAACTTTCCCCTTTCAGTACACTAAATATGACCGATTTAGTGTCATCTTGACCCAATTAGACTCCTTGTGAAAAAAATGCGCTAATTAAACCCTAGACGGTCTAATGAGACTAATTATGACCTAGTTAGTGTCATGTTGACCCAATTGGACTCCTCAAGGAGAAATATGCCCATTATATCCACAAACACCAAATGGACCCGTTAAGGACCATTAAGACCCATTCTACCACAATTACTCCCATTAAGAAGATTAGACTAATTATGACGCGTTTAGTATCATTATAACTCAATTAGACTCAAATACGAGAAATAAGCCCATTATACGCATTATGAACTGATCAAACTAAATATGACCAAATTAGTGTAATTTTTAGTGAATTACACTCCTTATGCACAAATGGGCCTTTTAAACCCATTTTGGTCTAATCAAACTAAACTCAGGCTCTGATACCAACTCTATAACACCCCAAATCCACATATTGCATATAACATATATTTCATATATAGAATACATGTTTTTCCCACATAGGTCCTTGATACAAGAGTTTATAATATAAAATACACAGCTCAAAAATTTCAAAAGTACA
>NW_020200814.1:29121-30268 GCF_001531365.2 Cynara cardunculus var. scolymus
GAAAATGAGGGTTAGACATGAATGTCTAGTGAGATTCCCTTCTATGTAATGCAGGGTGAAGATCACCAAAACATTTATTTCAAATCAAACATCTTATGAAGCAAAACTGAAAACATACTGCTTTGGTCCATCGGGCCTCTAGTCTCAAACAACACTTAGAAAATATTTTAAACATTCTTGACCAGAGCCCCTGTTGTCTCTCTTCCAGAGCTTCTGGTTCCTCGACCAGAGCCTCTGGTTCTAAACCACACTTTGAATATATTTCAACAATCAGGACCAGAGCCCCTCTGGTCTCTCTACCAGAGCTTCTGCTCTTCATAACCAGAGCCGCTGGTTTCACTAACCAGACTTGGAATATAATTTGACATTTAGATAAACTCTCAATCAATAAGATAACCTTTTTCATAAAACGAGTAATTTATAAAAAGGTCATGTTCGACCAGAGCCTCTGGTTRTACTAACCAGAGCTTCTGGTTCAAAAGACATGCCCAACCAGAGCCCCTCTGTTTCAACATGTAAGTCAACCAGAGCTCCTCTGGTCTGTTTTTCATAAAAAGATTCTGAGTATAAAATTCTTTTCTTAAATATTTAAAATATGATTTTGACGTGAAAACACTTAACAAAAGATACAACACCTCTAATCCATTTATTACATTTTAATAAAAACTTGCTCATCCTTCAAATCAATAACTAAAATCCTCTGGTCCAATGATGAGAACCAACCAGAGCCCCTTTGGTTCCTAACAAAGAACAACCAGATACCCTCTGATTCCTCATGATAATAACCATTCTGTTTCAAAAMAMWTTTAACCAATACCAATGGCCATAGGCCAAGTTTTCCCCTTCTCAATAGCRTCAAKACHATTATTTCTAATAAGAACAATATTTTTGAGTTCTCAAATCACAAAGAAGTAAGGACTCAAAATCTATTGTAGTCTTAAAAGATATAATAGCAAGAGCTATAACATTCACATACAATTGCCACCCTTATATCCAAGGTACACTCTCCTTGATATGCCACCCTTATTCCAAAAGACACCTCTCCTTGATAGCCACCCTTATTTCTTCTTTAAAATCTATGAACTAGTTCAGATGAAGGACCGCAGTCACAACCATCTTATCGAATCCTCATTCATAGTTTTATCCA
>NW_020200814.1:31553-37468 GCF_001531365.2 Cynara cardunculus var. scolymus
AGTAGTTTAAAACTCACCTTATCAAACAGATTTCTTGATGATAAACACACAGCAACAGCTTATTCTTAACACATAATCTTGAAGAACACTTTAGCTCACACGCACAGGTTCTTTTCTAAAAGAGTGACAGTGATGAGGATAACCTTATCTTTAAATATCCTCACCTAGGCGGTGGAGGATTTTAATAATAAAACTTCAAAGGCGGTGAAAGCTTTTGTCCAATAAAAATACTTTGGGCGGTGGATTTTGCATTATAAAATTCATGGTTTCTTAACCAAGAAGATATAAGCTTTTAAGTAATAAAATAATGTCCACCCAAATAATTTATCACAATTATACACCACCTTATGCATGTTTCACACCACATGCATACATGTATAAATCATATATGTCATGACACCTTTTCACATATATGCATATTTCATGTAATCCACAAAATAAGCACATATAAATTACCTCAACCCAAGTTATGTGAAACCTGGTTATAACATTCCCTCCCCCTTAAAAGAATTTTGTCCCGGAATTTATTCAAATAACCATGAATATTTCTCTTTCATTTCTGATTCTAATTCCCATGAATACTTCTCTTTCATTTCTGATTCTAATTCCCATGAATATTCTAATTCCCAAATATACCGTCCCGGAATTCATTCAAGTTATCTGATTCTGATCAAATTAAAATGACCAAATTAATGTCATTTTTGAGTCATTAAAAGGAAAAACGGGCCTAAAACCCCATTAGGGTCTAATCAGCATTCTCAATATGTGCATTGTGAAATTAGGATTGTTGGTCACCTTGATCCAATTTTTATTTCCTTTGTTTATGGGTGTAATACGGGAGGGAAAAGACGTGACCTTTGGAGAGATATTGGTAAATTTAGTGCTTTTGTCCAAAGGAAAGCTTGGGTTGTAATGGGAGATTTCAACTCTATGCTTTTTCCACATGATGGTTTGGGCGGCTCCTCTAGACGCAATTCTGATATGGAGGAGTTTCATCTTTGTCTGGAAGAGGCATAATTGTTTGATATCTCGTATCAGGGATGCCGATTTACCTGGATACAGAAACCTTCTGGGGGTAATGGAATTATGCGTAAACTTGATCGTATCTTGGGGAATTCTGCTTTTATTTCTCGCTTTGGGGACGCGTCGGTTTTCTTTGAACCAAGGGGAATCTCCGATCATTCTCCGGGTATTCTTTCCTTTAAAGTTGGTAGACGTATTCGTCAGCGTGGTTTTAAATTTGATAATTTTATTATTTCTCATGTGGATTTCCTTAAATCCGTAGAGGGGGTGTGGATGAAACCTCAGAGAGGTTCTTATATGAAAAGAGTGATTCGGAAATTRCAAGAAATGAARGGGGTTTGTCGTCGGCTYAGAAATTCTTATGGGTGTTTGGATAAAAGGGTGGCTCAGTTAAAGACGGAGCTTGATGTTGCTCAATTGGCTTGTGATCTAGACCCGTTTAATGATTTGCTGAAAGAGGATATTGCTCACCTCTTACTAGCATATCAAAAGGCTAGAAATGATCAAGAGGATATGGTTCGACAAAAAGCTAAGATCTCTTGGCTTAATGAAGGTGATGGAAACTCTAAGTTCTTCTTCCATGCTATGAAAGAGAAGYGTAATAGGAGCCATATTGCTACTATTAGGGATTCCTTTGGTACTGTGTTTGAGCACCAGGATGTCCCAAAAGCTTTTATTAATCACTTTGAAGGAATTCTGGGTACTTCTAATATGCTGGTTCCTCCCTCCATGGTGGATTGCTTGTTTGATCACTCCCTTTCGTTATCGGAATCTTTGCACTTAATCAGGCCGATTTCGGATTTGGAAATAAAGGATGCTCTATTTGATATTGGGAATGATAAGGCGCCAGGACCTGATGGGTTTTCGTCAAAATTCTTTAAAGCGGCTTGGAGCGTGGTGGGTGAGGACGTTCTCATTGGGATCCATTACTTTTTCTATTCTGGAACTTTGGAATATCAGTTGAACCATACCCTTCTTTGTCTCGTCCCGAAAGTTCCTAATGCTTCATGTGTTACTGATTTTCGCCCAATTGCCTATTGTAATGTGTTGCTGAAATGTATCAGTAAAATTATTGTTGAACGGATAAAAGGCTCTTTGGATGTTCTTATTAGCAGGGCCCAATCTGCGTTCATCCCAGGGGGTCAGATCACGGATAATATCTTAATGGCGTATGAACTTGTTGCTGGTTATCAAAAATCTGAAGGGGAACCAAAATGTGCGTTTAAGATTGACATTCGGAAAGCCTATGATACTGTTGATTGGCAATTTCTGTTAGAGATGCTAAAGGGAATGGGTTTTCATCCTGTTATGATTAACTGGATAAAGACTCTAATCACATCGCCTTCTTTTTCCATCTGTGTTAATGGACAACCGGAGGGTTTCTTTCTTGGTAAGCGGGGCCTCCGACAAGGGGATCCTTTATCTCCTTACTTGTTTACTGTGGTTATGGAAGGTCTTTCGTTGCTTCTTTCAAAATGTATTGAGGAAGAGGCAAATTTTGCGTACCATCAAGGATGTGCTGAGATCAAGTTGACCCATTTATGCTTTGCGGATGATTTGTTTATTTTTTCTCGGGGGGATACTACCTCGTTGGAAGTTATCAAGCGTGCTCTCCAATTATTTGAAGAACGATCAGGTTTGTCTCCGAGTTTGGAAAAAAGTAAAGTGTTTATCGAAAATGTGGGGTTGGAGGTTCAAAATCTTATTCGTAATAGCCTGCCTTTTCGGCCGGGGGGTGTTCCCTATTCGTTACCTGGGAGTTCCTTTATCCCCAGTTCGATTGAAGGTACGTGATTTTAATCCCCTTGTACTAAAGCTTAAATCTCGACTTTTGAATTGGAAGAACAAATTCCTTTCTTATTGAGGAAGACGACAGCTTATCATTTCTGTATTCCTTGTACCGGCAACCACAATCCATGAAATTGAGCAGCTGTTTCGTAATTTTTTATAGAATAAAGCAGAGGGTCAGTTGGGAAAATGTCGAGTTGCGTGGGATAGGGTTTGTTTGCCTATTAAAAATGGGTCTTGGTATGAAAAGACTTGCGCTCTGAATCGGTGCTTACTTTTCAAACATATTTGGGATATCCTGAATCGTAGAAATACCATGTGGGTCTCTTGGATACAGTCTCATTGTATTCGGGGCCGAAACTTTTGGGTTATCAAGAAGAGGAATGAATGGTCGTGGATTCTCCGGAGCCTATTAGACTTACGTTCTCACTGCAGGAGATTTTTTTTATCTACAATGTGGGAAATGGTTTATCTATACATGCCTGGGAAGACACGTGGAGTGAATTTGGGCCCCTTCTTCAGTTACTGTCTTATAGATTCATAAATGGTCCTGGCTTTTGCAATAACTCAACGGTTTTTGATGTAATGCAACGTTTTGGCACTACTTGGCCGGTGGATTGGATTCAACAATACCCTCAGCTGCAAAGTATTTTAATACCTTCTCCCAGCCAAATGGAGGATACGGCTAGATGGCTTGATGCTAAATTTTCTCGGGGAAATTTTGAGGTCAAAGTGGCATGGCAAACTGTTCAAGAAGTGAGGCCGATTGTGCATTGGTACAAGCTGGTATGGAATAAACCATACATACCTAAACATGCTCTTTGCATGTGGATGGCTTGTCAGAATAAATTACCAACTCAAGATCGTATCAGTCAGTGGAAGCATGAACCGCCGGATTTGAAATGTGTGTTCAGTAAATCAGTGATTGAAACGCACAATCACTTATTTTTTGAATGCAATTACTCAAGTAGCATTTGGGAAGTCATTAAAAAGGAAGTAGGGTTAACGAACTGTTTGAACAATTGGGAGGATATTCTTAACAGAGGTTTAGCTCAACGATGGAAATCTTGGTCTACTGTTCAAAMACTTGGTATATCKGCCACGGTTTACCACATATGGAGRGAAAGAAACAGGAAGTTCTTTGATAACTTCAAWCATACAGGGGACAAAGTTGTTGCGGAGATCAAGATGCAGATTCTTCAACGTATGGCTTGGAARACTAGGAAGAAGCTGAAGATTACTAATGCTATGTGATTGTGTGGGTGGTGTGGTKTCTCGGTTTGGGCGTTTGTGGGTGTGTTTTGCCGTTTTTTCTTTGGCTTACGTTATTTTTATGCTTTGGTGTACTTCTCTTTGTCATTTTTGGCTTCTTATGGCTTGGTTTGTAAGTCAAAGTTGYYGTAGTTTTTCTTGCTGATTTGCTTGTAACGGTCCTGCTTTTATTGTCTTTATAAAATTGTCTGGGGATATTCCCCTTTCAATGCACTAAATATGACCGATTTAGGGTCATCTTGACCCAATTAGACTCCTTGTGATAAAAATGCACTAATTAAACCCTAGACGGTCTAATGAGACTAATTATGACCTAGTTAGGCCCGTTTTCCATTTAATGACTCAAAATAGACATTAAAAAAGCTTATGATACGGTGGATTGGAATTTCCTCATTGTTATGTTACAGGGGTTGGGATTCCATCCGGTTATGGTTAACCAGATAAGGGAGATGGTGTCCACTACTTCTTTTTCTCTGGCGATCAATGGCAATTCTTATGGTTTTTCCAAGGGGGTTGGGGTCTTCGGCAAGGAGATCCTTTATCCCCATATCTGTTCACTATTGTCATGGAGGGCTTCTCTATGATTCTTCGGCAATGTATTCAAGAGGCTTCTGATTTTGGATATCATCGGGGTTGTGAAGATCTGAATATTACGCATCTTTGCTTTGCGGATGATCTTTTTGTTTTTACTAAGGGCGATGTCCAGTCGGTGGAGGTGCTTAAAAAGGCTCTTTGTCTTTTTCATAAACGTTCGGGGTTAGAACCTAGCCTTGAAAAGAGTGAAGTCTTCTTTGGGAATGTGTCTTCTAACATTAAGGAGACCATTCTTGCGTGTCTCCCGTTCAAGCAAGGTATGTTTCATGTTCGTTACTTGGGTGTCCCTTTATCTCAAACGAGGTTGAAGATTGTTGATTATGGTCCTTTGATAGCTAGGGTAAAAGGTCGCATTTTTAATTGGAAGTCTAAGTTCCTTTCTTTTGGGGGACGAAGACAACTTATTATTTCGGTCCTTCAATCTATTCAGCTTCATTGGATGTCTGTGTTCTTATTTCCCTCTGGGATTGCCCATGATCTTGAATCTATTTTCCGGAAATTCCTTTGGGCTCCAAGGGAGGATCCGCGAGGTAGGTGCAGGTTATCTTGGGATTTGGTGTGTAGGCCCATTAAGTCTGGAGGTCTTGGTATTAGGCGTGTTGCCACATGGAATAGGGCTTTACTTGCGAAACATGTTTGGGATATTCTCAGACATCGTGATTCTTTGTGGGTTCAATGGGTGTATTGTCATATTCTTCGTTCTTCTCATTTTTGGCTGGTTCGGAAGAGCTCCAATTGGTCTTGGGTTTTCCGTAAGTTGTTGGACCTTWGAGCTCATTTGCGACGTTTTCTTTTTTCYAAGATTGGTAATGGTCGGGATACTAATGCTTGGGAGGACTTTTGGCTGGCTTGTGGACATCTTTCGGCCTTCTTATCCTTTCGGTTTATACATTCTTGTGGGTTCTCGACTGGCACTTCGGTTAGAGAATTACTTATTAGTATTGATGGGGTATGGCCGGAAGAGTGGTGTAACWGGATTCCTACGCTCCGTTCCTAKAYTGTCCCATCTTTAAATGATGTTGTTTGTGATGAAGTCCTTTGGGGGGCTGACTACACTTCTAGGTCTCTGTTTTCTGTTAGTACTGCATGGGTTTCTTTAGATGGGAATCATCCGATTGTTCCGTGGTATAAAGCGATATGGTTCTCGGGTCATATTCCTAAGCATGCTTTCTGTTTATGGCTTGCTTGTCAGAGACGTCTCCCTACTCAAGACCGCCTAATTTGGAAGGATGAACCCC
>NW_020200814.1:40033-41351 GCF_001531365.2 Cynara cardunculus var. scolymus
ACTGATTACCGTCCTATAGCTTGCTGCAATGTTCTTTATAAATGCATTAGTAAAGTCATTGTAAATAGAATGAAGGATTCCTTGGATTCTCTGATAGATAAAGCCCAATCGKCCTTTATCCCGGGTAGGAAGATCTCGGATAATATTCTTATGGCTCATGAGCTTGTTTCTGGGTATCAGACTTCGGTAGGTCCTCCTCGATGCGCTTTCAAGATTGATATTAGAAAAGCCTATGATATGGTTGATTGGAGGTTTCTTCTTATTATGATGCATGGCTTAGGGTTTCATCCGGTTCTGATTAAGTGGATTAGGGAGATGGTGTCCACTTCTTCATACTCGCTTGCGATTAATGATGAATCTTATGGATTTTTTCATGGTGGACGGGGTCTTSGGCAAGGTGATCCGTTATCTCCTTATTTATTCACTATTATTATGGAGGGTTTTTCTATGCTMCTTAAGACTTGTATCAGGGAGGCTTCTGAGTTTGAGTTCCATCGTGGTTGTGAGGAGCTGGATATCACTCATCTTTGTTTCGCAGATGATTTATTTGTGTTTACTAAAGGWGATGTTCATTCGGTGGAGGTTCTTAAAAAASCTCTCTCTCTCTTTCATCTGCGTTCAGGTTTGGAGCCAAGTCTTSAAAAGAGCGAAATTTATTTTGGTAATGTGCCCAATCCTACTAGGGAGGCCATTCTGGTTTGCCTGCCTTTTAAGCTTGGATCTTTCCCGGTTCGTTATCTGGGCGTTCCACTTTCTCATGCGCGGTTGAAAATTAATGACTATAGACCTTTGCTTGCTAAGGTTAAAAGTCGTATTTTTAATTGGAAGACTAAGTTTCTCTCGTTTGGTGGACGTAGGCAACTTATTATAGCGGTCTTACAATCGCTTCAATTACATTGGCTGTCTGTTTTCYTYTTTCCGTCGGGTGTAATTCATGATATTGAATCGATCTTCCGGAAATTTTTATGGGCACCAAGGGATGATCCACGTGGGCGCTGTAGATTATCGTGGGATGTGGTGTGTCGTCCTCTGGAATCGGGGGGCCTTGGTATTAAACGGTTGGCGACTTGGAACAGGGCTTTACTTGCTAAACATGTTTGGGATATTGTTCGCCATCATAATTCTTTGTGGGTTCAGTGGATTTATAGTAATATTCTTAGAACCAATCACTTTTGGTTGGTTCGGAAAAGTTCTAATTGGTCATGGGTTTTYCGTAAACTTTTAGACATAAGGATTCATGTGCGACAGTATTTTGTGTCTCAAATTGGTGATGGTACGGCTACAAATGCTTGGGAGGATTCTTGGCTTCCTTGTGGTC
>NW_020200814.1:42071-64644 GCF_001531365.2 Cynara cardunculus var. scolymus
GGGTTTTTGGCAATAATGGTTGATTTTTATGGGTTTTTGCTGTATTAGGGGAGCTTTTGTGCGTTTTCAGCTCCTTTTCTTTATTTTTAGTTGTTTGTTTGAGTCGGTTGGGCTTTGTTTGTTTTGGCTTTTGGTGGCTTGGTATGGGTTTTTTCAAGTCGTTTGTTTTTTGTTGTGTTGGTAGTGGTCTGTTTGTGGTCGCTTTGCTGTATTTTTCTTTATGATTTATAAAATTGCTTGGTTTCCGTTGAAAAAAAAATAAATAAAAAGGTCTGATCAAACTAAATATGACCAAATTCACCATTTTTAGTGAATTACACTCCTTATGCAGAAATGGACCTTTTAAACCCATTTTGTTCAAATAAAATTAGTTAATGATCCATTTGGTGTCATTTTAAACAAATTGACTCGATTAAAAGAAATAGGCCCATTATATCCACTAAGGTCCAAATGGACCCATTAAGGACCCTTAAGACCCATTCTCACTCAATTAGTCACATTAACATCTAGTTAGACTAATTATGACTTATTTAGTGTCATCTCGACCCAATGAGACTCCTTATGAAAAAATGGGCAAATTGAACCCTACTCGGTCTAATGGGACTAATTATGACCTAGTGAATGTTATTTTGACCCAATGGGACTTCTCAAGGAGAAATGGGCCCTATATATCCATTAACACCAAATGGACTTACTTATGGTTGACTTGAAGACTTGTTTTTGGTTCTGGGGGGCTTTGGTTTGGGTTAAGCTTCTCTTTTTTATCTTCTATTGTTTGTTGGCTTCTTATGGGCTTTGTTTCTTTTGGCTTGTTGTGGCTTGGTTGGGGTGTTTCCCATGGCCTTGGGGCTTTTGGTTGTAGGTTGCGGTCTGTCTGTTTTTTGGTGGCGTTATAAACTTTTTTATTGCGTTTTATAAATTTGCCGAAGTTTTCTTTCAAAAAAAAAAAACACCAAATGGACTCATTAAGGACCATTAAGACCCATTCTACCTCAATTACTCTGATTTACGTCTGATTAGACTAATTATGACCCATTATAACCATTACAACTCAATTTGACTCAAGTAGAAGAAACATACACATTATACCTACTAAGGTCTGATTAAATTAAATATGACCAAATTAGGGTAATTTTGAGTCAATAGATGGAAAAACGGGCCTAAAACCCCATTAGGGTCTAATCAGAATAGTTGCGACCCATTTAGTATCATTTTGAACAAATTGACTCAAATAAAAGAAACAGACCCATGTTATACCCATTAAGGTCCAAATAGACCCATTACGGATCCTTCAGAATCAGTCTAACTCAATCAGCCAATTAGATTCCTTATGAAAAGGGTTTTCTCTTTAGGGTTTGCTTGGTGATGAACGTTTGAAGATGAAGATGAAGATGATGATTTCGATCATGCTTTGGTGATGCTTATGCGTTTCTTCTCTCCACCTTTGTTTTGCTTGGCGTTTTTGTTTGGTTTGCATTCGGCTTTTCCCTCCACGTCTGTTTTGATTCTTGTTTCTAGGGTTCTACGGTTTTGTCTTAGAGGCGGCTCTAGGGTTTCCTTCCTAAGGTTGGTTTTCGATTCTCTTAAGCGATCTCCTTTCTTGTTTACTTTGGATCGTTGTTTCCTTCGTTTTGGCTAGGGCTTTCGAATCCTCTCTTCTTGGCCGTGAAGTGTTTACTCACGGCTAGGGTTTGGCCTTTTTGCTTTTGCTTTCGGTTACGTTTGCATGCTATAGGGTTGAGCGCCGTTTGCATGCTCTCCTATTTTTTCTAGGGTTCGGTTTTGGTGACTAGGTTTTGGCCGGCTTGTGGGTTTTTACACGACTAGGGATCGAAGCCGTGTAGTATTTTGCTCACGGGATCCCCTCTTTCTTGGCCGTTGTTTGATGTGCATGCTAGGGTTCACGGTCTATTTGTTGGCGTAGGGTTTGTTTTCTTTCTATTTCTTGGTGGTACGTGGTTTGGGGCCTTGTGGTTTTGTTTGTTTTGGCGATCTTTTGTTTGGAGTTTGTTCTTTTGTGGCATTTTCCATCTTTTCGTTGCGAATCTCTGTTGTGGGTCTATCTAGTTTTTCTTATTTCCTGTGTCAAGTGTTTCTGTGGTCTTCGTTGCCTTTATTGAGTTACTCAATAGAATATTCAGCACCTCCTCGTGGGGTCTTCGTTTATTTTAATTGAGAACGCTCTTTAAGGGTTTCAGCACCACGGCTTCTTGGCTAAGGATAGGGGGAATTAGGTATTTCTTGTCGTGTGGTTAAAATGTTAGACTTTGCGGATGCAATTTTGGAGGATCCTTCTCCTAAGGATTTTGCTGATGTCATTCTTGGAGAAACGGTTTCTGGTGATTTGCATGGGAATCATTTACATGGGGGGCAAAAGAAGGTGACGTTGAAAGGGTTTAAGGAAAATTCTGGTCCCACTAAAAGGGTTTCGGAGTGGGAGCGTATATCACCTGCTGTTTTGGGTGAGAGTAGTATACACCATAAAAAGTCTTTTGCTGAAATTGTTGGTGGCACTTCTAATCAAGATCTGACATACTACCCGGTTGAGAAGAGTGTAAAACCGAGGATCCAATTTATTTTGGAGACTACGAGGGATATGGCTAAATCATTCCAGTCGGTTCTTTATGGATACTTTTTGGGACCCCGTCTTCCTTTTCCAATTGTGCTGCATGCGGTTAAAAATGCTTGGGGCAAGTTTGGGCTTATGGATGCAATGGTAAACGACCTTGGTTACTTCTTTTTTCGATTTAATGATAATGGTGGTTGCAATCAAGTGGTTGAGTCGTCTCCCCTCATGATTCGTGGGAGGCCTCTTTTTGTCTCCACATGGGATCCTTCAAAGGGGCTTACTAAACCTGAACATACCTCCTGTCCGTTATGGATTAAATTCTATAATATTCCTCTTGTTGCTTTTAATAGAGAGGGTATTAGCCGAATTGCTAGTGCAGTTGGAGTCCCTTTGCGTTTGGATGCTTGTATTGCTAGTACTTGTGATAAAGCATGGGGTCGTACTTATTTTGCTAAAGTTTTGGTGGATGTTTGGGCCGTGGGTGCAAATCAGAAGCAAATTGAAGTTGTCATTCCAAGGCTTTCGGGTGATGGTGAAGATGTGATAAAGGTAGTTTTGGAGTATGACTGGGTGCCGTCTCAATGTTCAAAATGCAAAGTTTTTGGCCATAATACGTATTCCTGTCTGAAAGGGGGTACTCTAAAACAGAAGGAGACTGTCAAGCCGTTGGATAATGATGGGTTTATAGAGAAAAAGCGTAAACAGTGGAAGCTGAAACAGAGTTCAGGGTCTAGTAATGGTTCTCAGGCTACTTCTTCAGGTGATCCTTCTAATGCTCATGAAACAATAGTTGGAGTTGGTACTATAAAGCCGCTTTCTGATGAACCGTCTACATTGGGAGTGAATAAAAAGGATAAGGAAGTAGTTCAGTCGGTCGATTCTGATCTATCAAATGGGGAACGTAGGGAACATGATGAAAGTCAATATTGTACGGTGGATGCGGGGAGAACGCCAAGAGGAAGAGATGATGTTTCGAATGTGACTTTTCGACCAAAGCGGGGTCCAGAACTTGTTAAAGGGGTGATTCAAGCGATGAAACCAAGACGTGGTGCAGTTTCTTCTACGTCTACTAGTAATAGATTTTCCCCACTACCTTCTGATGATTCTAGTGATGATGATGATATGGAAATAATTGACACTGAGAGGCACTCTTTGGATTATAGTAAAGGGGCAAAATCCACTTCAATCTCTCAATGATAAAGATCGCTGCGTGGAATATTAGGGGTCTTAATGCCCTAATAAAGCAAAAGGAGGTACGTGATCTTATTACTTTAAAACATCTTTCTTTATGTTGTATCATTGAGTCCAAAGTTGTACATAGTCATATGGGGGATGTGTGTGGTAAAGTGTTTGGAAGTTGGAGTTGGATTTCGAATGGGAGTTTGTGTGATCAAGGGACTCGTATTATTATTGCTTGGGATCCGACAGTGTTGTCTGTTCTTATGATTGACCAGCACCAACAATATGTCTACTGTGAGATTAGGATTTTTGGGCAACCTGATCCTATCTTTATTACTTTTGTTTATGGGTGTAATACGGGTATGGATAGGCGTGAGCTTTGGCGGGCKTTTGGTGAATTCCATGTGTTTAATCAAAGGAAAGCTTGGGTCGCGATGGKKRWTTTWAWTYMAWKSYTTTYCCYYMWKRWKGGKTWRGGGGTTCCTCTAGGAGAAATTCTRMMATGGAGGAGTTTCATCTCTGTCTGGAAGAGGCGGAACTATTTGACATTTCGTATCAAGGATGCCAATTTACTTGGATACAGAAACCTTCGGGGGGAGATGGTATTATGCGCAAACTTGATCGTATCCTAGGAAATTCTACTTTTATCACTAGATTTGGGGATGCTTCGGTCTTCTTTGAACCGAGGGGGATATCTGATCACTCTTCGGGTATTCTTTCTTTCAAAGTTGGTAGACGTCTTCACCAGCGTGGTTTTAAGTTTGATAATTTTGTGACATCTCATAAGGATTTCCTTACTTCTGTGGAGGAGGTGTGGACGAATCAGCAGAAAGGATCTTATATGAAGAGGGTGCTGCGGAAATTGCATGCTCTGAAGGTGGTTTGTCGACGTCTCCGAAATTCGTATGGTTGTTTGGATAAAAGGGTAGTTCAGTTTAAGACGGAGCTTGATGTCGCCCAATTGGCTTGTGACCTAGACCCGTTTAATGACTTGCTGAAGGAGGACATTGCTCACCTCTTGTTAGCGTATCAACAAGCTAGGAATGATCAAGTGGAAATGGCCCGTCAAAAAGCGAAGATATCTTGGCTTAATGAAGGGGATGGAAACTCTAAATTCTTTTTTCAGTCTATGAAAGAAAAGCGCAATCAGAGCCATATTGCTACTATAAGGGATTCTTCTGGTATAGTTTATGATCATCAGGAGGTATCCATAGCGTTCCTCAACCATTTTAAAGGTATTCTAGGTACCTCTAATGTCTTGGTTCCGCCTTCTATGGGGGATTGTGTGTTTGGTCATTCTTTATCGTTATCGGATTCTCTTCACTTAATCCGTCCTATTTCGGTTATGGAAATAAAGGATGCTTTGTTTGCCATTGGGAATGATAAGGCGCCAGGCCCTAATGGATATTCTTCTAAATTCTTTAAAGCAGCTTGGAATGTGGTTGGTAGGGATGTTCTCACTGGGATACATAATTTTTTCTATTCTGGAACATTGGAGTATCAGCTGAACCATACTCTTCTTTGTCTTGTGCCAAAGGTTCCTAATGCTTATTGTGTTACTGATTATCGGCCAATTGCATGTCGTAATGTGTTGTTGAAGTGTATTAGTAAGGTTATTGCTGACCGGATGAAAGGATCGCTGGACATTCTTGTTAGCTGGACATTCTTGTTAGCAAGGCTCAATCTGCGTTCATTCCTGGGCGCCAAATCACTGATAATATCTTAATGGCCCATGAACTGGTCGCTGGATATCAGCGTTCTGAAGGGGAACCAAAATGTRCTTTTAAGATTGATATTCGTAAGGCTTATGACACAGTTGATTGGCAATTTCTTTTAGAAATGCTGAAGGGAATGGGTTTTCATCCTGTCATGATTAAATGGATCTACCTTGATCACTTCACCCTCTTATTCTGTTTGTGTTAATGGACAGCCGGAGGGTTTTTCATGGTAAACGAGGCCTTCGTCAAAGACATCCTCTCTCCCCTTATATGTTTACTGTTGTTATGGAGGGTCTCTCGATGCTTCTATCGAAGTGTATTGAGGAGGAGGTAAATTTTTCGTATCATCAAGGTTGTGCGGATATTAAGTTGACTCATCTTTGCTTTGCTGATGATTTATTTATTTTCTCTAAGGGGGACATTCTTTCTGTGGAAGTCATCAAACATGGCCTTCTTTTGTTTGAAGAACGTTCGGGATTGTCGCCAAGTCTGGAAAAAAGTGAGGTGTTTTTCGGGAATGTAGCAATGGAGGTTCAAACTCTTATACGTGATAGTTTATCTTTTCGGCCAGGGGTTTTCYYKATTCSTTACTTGGGAGTTCCTCTTTCTCCGGTTCGGCTGAAGGTACGTGATTTTAATCCCCTTATGTTAAAGCTTAAATCTCGACTTTTAAACTGGAAGAATAAATTCCTCTCATATGGAGGGCGTCGACAACTAATTATCTCAGTGCTTCACTCAATGCAAACATATTGGATGTCGGTATTTCTTGTACCGGCAACCACAATCCATGAAATTGAGCAGCTTTTTCGTAATTTTTTATGGAATAAAGCAGTGGGTCAGTTGGGTAAATGTCGAGTTGCTTGGGATACAGTTTGCTTGCCTATTCAAAGTGGGGGTCTTGGTTTGAAAAAACTTGCGACTTGGAATAGGTGWCTTCTATTTAAACATATCTAGGATATTCTAAAGGGCAGAAATACTATGTGGGTCTCTTGGATTCAGTCTCACTGTGTTCGGGGACGTAATTTCTGGGTTATCAAGAAGAGGAATGAGTGGTCGTRGATWCTCCGRAGCCTTTTAGRCTTAAGATYTCATTGYCGRAGATTCTTTATCTAYAATGTGGGAAATGGTYTATCTACGCATGCTTGGGAAGATAATTGGAGCGAGTCGGGTCCTCTCATTCAATCCCTGTCTTATAGATTCATTAATGGCCAGGGATTTCACAATAACTCCACGGTATCTGATGTAATGCAACGATTTGGTACTAATTGGCCGGTGGATTGGATTCAACAATATCCTCAGCTGCAGAGTGTTCTGATTCCATTTTCCAGTCAAGTGGAGGATAAGGTCAGATGGCTTGATAATAAACTTTCTCGGGTTGATTTTGAGGTAAAATTGGCTTGGAAAACTATCCAGGAGGTGAATCCGGTTGTGCATTGGTATAAACTAGTTTGGAATAAAGCGTACGTGCCTAAACATGCTCTTTGCATGTGGATGGCTTGTCAGAAGAAATTGCCAACTCAAGATCGTATAAGTTAGTGGAAGCATGAACCGCCGGATTTAAAGTGTGTGTTTTGTAAATTAGAGATTGAAACGCACAATCACTTGTTCTTTGAATGCAATTACTCAAGCAGTGTTTGGGAAATTATTAAAATGGAGGTGGGATTAACGAACTGTCCAAAGAAGTGGGAGGATATTCTTCACAGAGGGTCCACTCGAACTTGGAAATCTTGGTCTACGGTTCAAAAACTTGGTATCTCGGCAACGGTTTATCATATTTGGAGGGAAAAGAACAGGAAGTTCTTTGACAATTTCAATCAGTCGGGGGATAAAGTTATTGAGGAAATCAAGATGCAGATTCTTCATCGGATGGCTTGGAAGACAAGGAAGAAGCTTAAAAATTCCAATGTTGGGTGATTTCATGGGTGCTCGGTTTTGGCTCTTTTTGGGTTTTTCTTGCCCTTTGCTTTTTGGCTTTTGGTTTTCTTTTGTGTTGGTGCATTTCCCTTCGTCATTTTTGGCTCCTTATGACTTGGTTTGTGAGTCAAAGTTGCCGTAGTTTTTCTTGTTGATTGCTTTGTATTGGTGACGCTTTTTACTGTCTTTATAAAATTGCCTGGGGAAACTCTTCCCTTTCAGTAGACTAACTATGACCAGACTCTTACGGAAATTAGAATCCTTATGGAGGAGAGTTTTTCTCTCTAGGGTTTGCTTGGTAATGATCGTATGAAGATGAAGATGTTGTTTTCGATTGTTCCTGGGTGATGCTTTCGCGTGTCTTCTCTTCTCTTTTGTTTTGCTTGGCGTTTTTGCTTGGTTTGCAATCGATTTCCCTCCACGGCAGTTTTGATTCTCGATCAAGGGTTCTACGGGTTTTGTCTTGGAGGCGGCTCTAGGGTTTCCTACTTGAGGTTGGTTTTCGGTTTACTTTGAGTGATCTCCTTCTTGTTTGTTTTGGTTCGTTGTCTTCTTTCGATTTGGCTAGGGTTTTCGAAACCTCTCTTCTTGGCCACGTAGTGTTTACTCACGGCTAGGTATTTTATGAGGATCTCTTTTCGATTTCTCCCTTTGCTTTTCTCATCGGTTTTAGCGATTCACTCTTTGAGGATCGTTCTGGGGTAGTGCTTCCTCTTTTCCGATTAGGAGGGTTGCGTACGGTTGTTGTGGCTAGGGTTTGGCCTTTTGCTTTTTGCCTTCGGTTACGTTTGCATGCAATAGGTCTGGGCGCCGTTCTTTTTTGCATGCTCTCCTAATTTTTCTAGGGTTTGAGCTGTTGTGATCTTCTTCGCCTGCTGCCTGGTTCCTTTTGGTTGTTGGTGTGTTTTTTGGGTTGTTTGAGCTTGGCCTACGGTTTTCGTGGCTAGGTTTGGCCGCCTGTGGACTTTTTCACGGCTAGGGTTTGAAGCCGTGTAGTATTTTGCTCACGGGATAACCTTTTCTTGGCCGTCGTTTTGCATGCTAGGGTTTACGTTCTCTTTGTTGGCGTAGGGCTTTGATTGCTTGGGTTTGTGCCGTTTACTTTCTATTTCTTGGTGGTTCGTGGTTTGAGGCCTCGTGGTTTTGTTTGTTTTGGTGATCTTTAGTTTGGAGTTAGTTCTTTTGTGGCGTTTTCCTTACTTTTTGTTGCGAATCTCTGTTGTGGGTTTTATCTAGTTTTCTTATTTCCTGTGTCAAGTGTTTCTGTGGTCTTCGTTGCCTTTCTAGAGTTACTTAATAGGATATTCAGCACCTCCTTGTGGGGTCTTCGTTTATTCTATTGAGAACACTCTTCAAGGGTTTCAGCACTGCGGCTTCTTGACTAGGGATAGGGGGATTAGGTATCTGTTTTGTCGTGTGGTAATGATGATAGACTTTGCGGATGCTATCTTGGAGGATCCTTCTCCTATGGATTTTGCAGAGGACATTCTTGGAGAATCGGCTATTGGCAACTTGCATGGTACTCCTTTGCATGGGGGTGCAACGGAGGCGCTGTTGAAGGGGATTGGTGCAAATGTGGGCCCCACTAAGAGGGTTTCGGTTTGGGAACGCCTATCACCTGCTGTTTTGGGTGGTAGTTCTACACACCATCAAAAATCTTTTGCAGAAATTGTTGGGAGCACTTCAAATCAAGAACTAAAATACTACCCGGCTGGGAAGAATGTGAAACCGCGGATTCAATTTACTTTGGAAACTACAAGGGATATGGCTAAACCATTCCAGTCGGTTCTTTATGGTTACTTTTTGGGACCTCGTCTTCCATTTCCAATTGTCCTGCGTGCGGCTCAAAATGCTTAGGGCAAGTTTGGGCTTTACGGATGCAATGGTAAATGACCTTGGATACTTCTTCTTTCGATTTAATGATAATGGTGGTTGCAATCAAGTAGCTGAGTCGTCTCCCCTTATGATTCGTGGGAGGCCTCTTTTTGTCTCCACATGGGATCCTTCAAAGGGGCTTACTAAACCTGAGCATACCTCCTGTCCGTTATGGATTAAATTCTATAATATTCCTCTTGTTGCTTTTAATAGAGAGGGAATTAGCCAAATCGCTAGTGCTGTTGGAGTCCCTTTGCGTTTGGATGCTTGTACTGCTAGTACTTGTGATAAAGCATGGGGTCGTACTAATTTTGCAAAAGTTCTGGTGGATGTTTGGGACGTGGGTGAAATTCAGAAGCAGATTGAAGTTGTCATTCCGAGGCTTTCTGGTGATGGTGAAGATGTGATCAAAGTTGTTATGGAATAAGATTGGGTGCCTTCTCAATGCTCGAAATGTAAAGTCTTCGGCCATAATCTAAATTCTTGTCTTAAAGGAGGTATTCAAAAACAAAAGGAGATTGCCGTTGCATACTGATGGGTTTATAGAGAAAAAGCGCAAACAATGGAAGCCGAAACAGAGCTCAGGGACTAGTACTGGTGTTCAGCCCACTTCTTCAGGTGAGCCCTCTAATTTTCACGAGACGATAGTTGGAGTTGGTACTATAAAGCCGGTTTCTGATGAACCGTCTATATTGGGAGAGAATAGAAAAGATGAAGGGGTAGTTAAGTCGGTCGATCCTGCTTTCTCAGATGGGCAACGTAAGGAAACTGATGAAAGTCAATATTGTACGGTGGATGCGGGGAGAACGCCAAGAGGAAGGGAGGATGTATCGAATGTGACTTTTCGCTCAAAGGGGGGTCCAGCACTTGTAAAAGCGGTGATTCAAGCGATGAAACCACGACGTGGTGCAGTGTCCTCTACGTCTACTAGTAATAGATTTTCCCCACTACCTTCTGATGATTCTAGTGATGATGATGATATGGAGATTATTGACACTGAAGGGCATTCTTTGGACTATAGTAAAGGGGCAAAATCCACTTCACTTTCTCAATGATTAAGATCGCAGCGTGGAATATTAGGGGTCTTAATGCCCTAATAAAACAAAAGGAGGTACGTGATCTTATTAATTTAAAGCATCTTTCTTTATGTTGCATCATTAAGTCCAAAATTGTAAATTGTCATATGGGGGATGTGTGTGGTAAAGTGTTTAGAAATTGGAATTGGATTTCGAATGGTAGTGTGTGTGCTCAAGGGACTCGTATTATAATTGCTTGGGATCCGACAGTGCTATTTGTTCTTATGATTGAGCAACACCATCAATATGTCTACTGTGAAATTAGGATTTTTGGTCAAATTGATCCTATTTATATCACTTTTGTTTATGGGTGTAATACGGGTATGGATAGGCATGAGCTTTGGCCGGAGTTGGGTGAATTTCATGTGTTTAATCAAAGGAAAGCTTGGGTCGCGATGGGTGATTTTAATTCTATGCTTTTTCCTCATGATGGGTTGGGGGGTTCCTCTAGGAGAAATTCTGACATGGAGGAGTTTCATCTCTGTCTGGAAGAGGCAGAATTGTTTGACATTTCGTACCAAGGATGCCAATTTACTTGGATACAGAAACCTTCGGGGGGTGATGGTGTTATGCGCAAACTTGATCGTATCCTGGGAAATTCTGCTTTTATCACTAGATTTGGGGATGCTTCGATTTTCTTTGAGCCGAGGGGGATATCTGATCACTCTCCGGGTATTCTTCCTTTTAAAGTTGGTAGCCGTCTTCGCCAGCGTGGCTTTAAGTTTGATAATTTTGTGACATCTCATAAGGATTTCCATGCCTCTATGGAGGAGGTGTGGACGAAACCTCAGAGAGGATCTTTTATGAAGAGGGTGCTTCGGAAATTACAAGCTCTGAAAGTGGTTTGTCGGCCTCTCCGAAATTCGTACGGTTGTTTGGGTAAAAGGGTAGTTCAGTTAAAGACGGAGCTTGATGTTGCACAATTGGCTTGTGATTTAGACCCGTTTAATGACTTGCTGAAGGAGGACATTGCTCACCTCTTGTTAGCATATCAAAAAGCTGGAAATGATCAAGTGGAAATGGCTCGTCAAAAAGCGAAGATTTCTTGGCTCAATGAAGGGGATGGTAACTCTAAATTCTTTTTTCATGCTATGAAAGAAAAGCGTAATCGGAGCCATATTGCTACTATAAGGGATTCTTCTGGTACTGTTCATGATCACCAGGAGGTTTCTACAGCGTTCATTACCCATTTTAAAGGTATTCTAGGTACCTCTAATGTATTGGTTCCTCCCTCTATGGGGGATTGTGTATTTGATCATTCCTTATCGTTATCGGATTCTCTACACTTAATCCGTCCTATTTCGGATATGGAAATAAAGGATGCTTTGTTTGCTATTGGGAATGAAAAGGCCCCAAGCCCTGATGGGTATTCTTCTAAATTCTTTAAAGCAGCTTGGAATGTGGTTGGTAGGGATGTTCTCATTGGGATACATAATTTTTTCTATTCTGGAACTTTGGAGTACCAACTGAACCATACTCTTCTATGTCTTGTGCCAAAGGTTCCTAATGCTTCTTGTGTTACTGATTATCGGCCAATTGCTTGTTGTAATGTTTTGTTGAAGTGTATTAGTAAGGTTATTGCTGACCGGATGAAAGGATCGCTGGATGTTCTTGTTAGCAAGGCTCAATCTGCGTTCATTCCTGGGCGCCAAATCACTGATAATATCTTAATGGCGCATGAACTGGTCGCTGGATATCAGCGTTCTGAAGGGGAACCAAAATGTGCTTTTACGATAGATATTCGAAAGGCTTATGATACAGTAGATTGGCAGTTTCTTTTAGAGATGCTGAAGGGAATAGGTTTTCATCCAGTCATGATTAACTGGATCAAGACCCTAATCACTTCACCTTCTTATTCTATTTGTGTTAATGGACAGCCGGAGGGTTTTTTTCATGGTAAACGGGGCCTTCGTCAAGGAGATCCTCTCTCCCCTTATCTGTTTACTGTTGTTATGGAGGGTCTCTCGATGCTTCTATCGAAGTGTATTGAGGAGGAGGCAAATTTTTCATATCATCAAGGTTGTGCGGATATTAAGTTGACTCATCTATGCTTTGCTGATGATTTGTTTATTTTCTCAAAGGGGGACATTATTTCTGGAAAAAAGTGAGGTGTTTTTCGGGAATGTAGCGATGGAGGTCCAAACTCTTATACGTGATAGTTTATCTTTTCGGCCAGGGGTTTTCCCTATACGTTACTTGGGTGTTCCTCTCTCTCCGGTTCGTCTGAAGGTACGTGATTTTAATCCCCTTGTGTTAAAGCTTAAATCTCGACTTTTAAACTGGAAGAATAAATTCCTCTCCTATGGAGGGCGTCGACAACTAATTATCTCAGTGCTTCACTCAATGCAAACATATTGCATGTCGGTCTTCTTAGTACCGGCAACCACAATCCATGAAATTGAGCAGCTTTTTCGTAATTTTTTATGGAATAAAGCAGAGGGTCAGATGGGTAAATGTCGAGTTGCTTGGGATACAGTTTGCTTGCCTATTCAAAGTGGGGGTCTTGGTATGAAAAGACTTGCGNAGTTGGTAGACGTCTTCACCAGCGTGGTTTTAAGTTTGATAATTTTGTGACATCTCATAAGGATTTCCTTACTTCTGTGGAGGAGGTGTGGACGAATCAGCAGAAAGGATCTTATATGAAGAGGGTGCTGCGGAAATTGCATGCTCTGAAGGTGGTTTGTCGACGTCTCCGAAATTCGTATGGTTGTTTGGATAAAAGGGTAGTTCAGTTTAAGACGGAGCTTGATGTCGCCCAATTGGCTTGTGACCTAGACCCGTTTAATGACTTGCTGAAGGAGGACATTGCTCACCTCTTGTTAGCGTATCAACAAGCTAGGAATGATCAAGTGGAAATGGCCCGTCAAAAAGCGAAGATATCTTGGCTTAATGAAGGGGATGGAAACTCTAAATTCTTTTTTCAGTCTATGAAAGAAAAGCGCAATCAGAGCCATATTGCTACTATAAGGGATTCTTCTGGTATAGTTTATGATCATCAGGAGGTATCCATAGCGTTCCTCAACCATTTTAAAGGTATTCTAGGTACCTCTAATGTCTTGGTTCCGCCTTCTATGGGGGATTGTGTGTTTGGTCATTCTTTATCGTTATCGGATTCTCTTCACTTAATCCGTCCTATTTCGGTTATGGAAATAAAGGATGCTTTGTTTGCCATTGGGAATGATAAGGCGCCAGGCCCTAATGGATATTCTTCTAAATTCTTTAAAGCAGCTTGGAATGTGGTTGGTAGGGATGTTCTCACTGGGATACATAATTTTTTCTATTCTGGAACATTGGAGTATCAGCTGAACCATACTCTTCTTTGTCTTGTGCCAAAGGTTCCTAATGCTTMTTGTGTTACTGATTATCGGCCAATTGCATGTCGTAATGTGTTGTTGAAGTGTATTAGTAAGGTTATTGCTGACCGGATGAAAGGATCGCTGGACATTCTTGTTAGCTGGACATTCTTGTTAGCAAGGCTCAATCTGCGTTCATTCCTGGGCGCCAAATCACTGATAATATCTTAATGGCCCATGAACTGGTCGCTGGATATCAGCGTTCTGAAGGGGAACCAAAATGTRCTTTTAAGATTGATATTCGTAAGGCTTATGACACAGTTGATTGGCAATTTCTTTTAGAAATGCTGAAGGGAATGGGTTTTCATCCTGTCATGATTAAATGGATCTACCTTGATCACTTCACCCTCTTATTCTGTTTGTGTTAATGGACAGCCGGAGGGTTTTTCATGGTAAACGAGGCCTTCGTCAAAGACATCCTCTCTCCCCTTATATGTTTACTGTTGTTATGGAGGGTCTCTCGATGCTTCTATCGAAGTGTATTGAGGAGGAGGTAAATTTTTCGTATCATCAAGGTTGTGCGGATATTAAGTTGACTCATCTTTGCTTTGCTGATGATTTATTTATTTTCTCTAAGGGGGACATTCTTTCTGTGGAAGTCATCAAACATGGCCTTCTTTTGTTTGAAGAACGTTCGGGATTGTCGCCAAGTCTGGAAAAAAGTGAGGTGTTTTTCGGGAATGTAGCAATGGAGGTTCAAACTCTTATACGTGATAGTTTATCTTTTCGGCCAGGGGTTTTCCCGATTCCTTACTTGGGAGTTCCTCTTTCTCCGGTTCGGCTGAAGGTACGTGATTTTAATCCCCTTATGTTAAAGCTTAAATCTCGACTTTTAAACTGGAAGAATAAATTCCTCTCATATGGAGGGCGTCGACAACTAATTATCTCAGTGCTTCACTCAATGCAAACATATTGGATGTCGGTATTTCTTGTACCGGCAACCACAATCCATGAAATTGAGCAGCTTTTTCGTAATTTTTTATGGAATAAAGCAGTGGGTCAGTTGGGTAAATGTCGAGTTGCTTGGGATACAGTTTGCTTGCCTATTCAAAGTGGGGGTCTTGGTTTGAAAAAACTTGCGACTTGGAATAGGTGACTTCTATTTAAACATATCTAGGATATTCTAAAGGGCAGAAATACTATGTGGGTCTCTTGGATTCAGTCTCACTGTGTTCGGGGACGTAATTTCTGGGTTATCAAGAAGAGGAATGAGTGGTCGTRGATWCTCCGRAGCCTTTTAGRCTTAAGATYTCATTGYCGRAGATTCTTTATCTAYAATGTGGGAAATGGTYTATCTACGCATGCTTGGGAAGATAMWTGGAGCGAGTCGGGYCCTCTCATTCAATCCCTGTCTTATAGATTCATTAATGGCCAGGGATTTCACAATAACTCCACGGTATCTGATGTAATGCAACGATTTGGTACTAATTGGCCGGTGGATTGGATTCAACAATATCCTCAGCTGCAGAGTGTTCTGATTCCGTTTCCCAGTCAAGTGGAGGATAAAGTCAGATGGCTTGATAATAAACTTTCACGGGGTGACTTTGAGGTAAAATTGGCTTGGAATACTATCCAAGAGGTGAAGCCGGTTGTGCATTGGTATAAATTCGTTTGGAATAAAGCATACGTTCCTAAACATGCTCTTTGCATGTGGATGGCGTGTCAGAAGGAACTGCCAACTCAAGATCGTATAAGTCAATGGAAGAATGAACCGCCGGATTTAAAGTGTGTGTTTTGTAACTTAGTGATTGAAACGCACAATCACCTATTTTTTGAATGCAAGTACTCAAGCAGTATTTGGGAAGCTATTAAAATGGAGGTGGGATTAATGAACTGTCCAAACAATTGGGAGGATATTCTTCACAGAGGGTCCACTCAAACTTGGAAATCTTGGTCTACGGTTCAAAAACTTGGTATATCGGCAACGGTCTATAATATCTGGAGGGAACGGAACAGGAAGTTCTTTGACAATTTCAATCATTCGGGGGATAAAGTTATTGCTGAAATCAAAATGCAGATTCTTCATCGGATGGCTTGGAAGACAAGGAAGAAGCTAATGAATTCCAATGGTGTGTGACTACGTGGGTGGTGTGCCTTCTCGGTTTTTGATCTTATGGGTTTTTCTTGCCTTTTGCTTTTTGGCGTATGGTGTTATGTTTTGGTGTATTTCCCTTTGTCATTTTTGGCTCCTTATGACTTGGTTTGTGAGTCAAAGTTGCCGTAGTTTTTCTTGCTGATTGTTTTTGTATTGGTGACGCTTTTTACTGTCTTTATAAAATTGCCTGGGGAAACTCTTCCCCTTTCAGTAGACTAACTATGACCCATTTAGTGTCATCTTGACCCAATTAGGCTCCTTATGAAGAAAAATAGGCCAATTAAACCGCTTAGGAGCTAATGAGACTTATGATGACCTAGTAAGTGTCGTTTCGACCCAAATGGACTTATTAAGGAGAAATGGGCACATTATATCCACTAACACAAAATGGACTCATTATACCTCAATAAATCCCATTTACCTCTGCTTAGACTAATTATGACCCATTTAATACCATTATAACTCAATTAGACTCAAGTAGGAGAAATAATCTCATTATACCCATTAAGGCCTGATCAAACTAAATATGACCAAATTAGTGTCATTTTGTGTCAATTAGACTCTTTATGCAGAAATGGGCCTATAAGCCCATTAGGGTTTAATCAAATTAGTTATGACCCATTTAGTGTCATTTTGATCAAATTGACTCAAATAAAAGTAACAGAACCGTGTTATACCCATTAAGGTCCAAATAGACCCGTTAAGGAGGCTTAAAACCCATTCTAACTCAATTAGTCACATTAATGTCTTATTTTTTGAATGCAACAACTCGAATAGTATATGGGAGGTCATTCAGAAGGAAGTTGGGATAACAAATTGTCCGAACAAATGGGATAACAAAGGTGGAAATCATGGTCTACGGTTCAAAAAATTGGTATATCTGCTACGGTATACCACATATGGCGGGAAAGGAACAAATTTTTTTTTGACAAGTATAATCAAGCTGGCGAGAAAGTTGTGGCTGAGATCAAGAATCAGATTCTTCAAAGAATGGCGTGGAAGACAAGGCAAAATCTCATACCTCTCAATGACGCGTGAAAAGGTGTTTGCTAAAGGGTCTCGTTTTTGGAAGATGGCGGGGTTTTGCTCCATACATTTTTTGTCTTGCTTTATTATTATTTATTGGTGCATTTTTGTTTGTCTTTTTTGGCTTCTTATGGCTTGGTTTGTAAGCCAAAGTTGCCATAGCGTCTCTTGCTGATTTCCTCTTTTGACAAGTTTCTCTTTTACTAGTCTTTATAAAATTGCCTGGGGATATTCCCCTTTCAGTACACTAAATTTGACCGATTTAGTGTCATCTTGACCCAGTTAGACTCCTTGTGAGAAAAATGTGCTAATTAAACCCTATACGGTCTACTGAAGGGGAATATCCCCAGGCAAATATATAAAAACGAAAAAAAGCGAAACTTTACAAAGAGGAAATCAGCAAGAAAAGCAACGGCAACTTTGACTCAGAAACCAAGCCATAAGAAGCCAAAAAAAAAACAAAGGGAAATGCACCAAAAAGTAAATATAAAGCAGGGCAAAAAATACTGAAAGGGGAAGTTTCCCCAGGCAAATTTATAAAGACAATAAAAAACGTCACCAATACAAAAACAATCAGCAAGGCAAAAAATAAATGGTGCAAATCACCAAAAACTTCCAGAATCGAAAACCTTCATCATCCACATGATCATGCATCATTGATTCTCGTGAGTTTCTTCCTTGTCTTCCACGCCATTCTTTGAAGAGCTGTATCTTGATCTCAGCCACAACTTTTTCTCCATGATGTAAGCTTGTAGTCACCTAGTAGTGATGTAAGCGCTTACCTCATTTAGTTTGTTTTCTAGTTTGAATTATTATTAGCTTTTGTCATGCTTATGTCATGCTTGCATAAGGGTGCCTTTTCCTTCACTATAAAAGGAAGGCTTCCCCAGCATGGTTATAATTGTCAAAGAACTTTCTGTTCCTTTCCCTCCATATATGGTATACCGTAGCTGATATACCAAGTTTTTGAACCGTAGACCATAATTTCCACCTTTGTGATAATCTCATATTAAGGATATCCTCCCATTTGTTCGGACAATTCTTTATCCCTACTTCCTTTTTAATTACCTCCTAAATACTACTCGAGTAGTTGCATTCAAAAAATAAGTGATTGTGTGTTTCTATCACTAATTTACAAAAAACACATTTCAGATCAAGAGGTTCATGCTTCCACTGGCTAATGCGATCCTGGGTTGGTAATCTTCTCTGACACGCCATCCACAAGCAAAGAGCATGTTTAGGAATGTATGCTTTATTCCATACCACCTTGTACCAATGCACAATCGGACCTACCTCTTGTAAAGTTTGCCACGCCACTTTCACCTCAAAAGGTTTCCGATAATGATTAGTGTCAAGCCATCTGACCGTATCCTCTTGCTGACTGGGAGAAGGTATCATAATATTTTGTAGTTGGGGATATTGTTGAATCCATTCAACCGGCCAATCATTGTCAAACCTTTGCATTAGATCATATACCATAGAGTTATTATGAAAGTCATGACCATTTATGAATCTGTAGGACAGCAAGTGAATAAGGGGACCAAAATCACTCCACGTGTCTTCCCAAGCGTGCGTAGATATACCAAAAGGAGGAGGAGCCCATTTGATCCATTTTCCTTTAGGAATATTAGGGGAGACCATAGGGATATGCATTACTTGGAAACAAATAGAATCATGAAAACCAGAAGCAAGGGGCAGGTTTGAGAAAGGGAGTTAATAGATGAAATGGTCTTTTAATGAATAGGACCCAGCGAGCTGAAAGTGTGATCCCATCCTGAAGGAGCTAATGAAAGCCTGAATTCAATATTCAAGTGGGCTCTTCTTCTACCATTACCCACATTTGAAATGAAAAATCGTCTGCAATGTGGTCTTAACTTTAAAAGGTTCCGGACAAGCCACGACCATTCATTCCTCTTCTTTATGATCCAAAAATTTCTTCCCCGAATACAATGAGAATGAATCCAAGAGACCCACATGGTATTTCTTCCAGTAAGAATATCCCAAATATGTTTAAAAAGCAAACACCGATTCCAAAGAGCAAGTCTTTTCATACCCAGTCCTCCATTTTTTATAGGTAAACAAACCCTATCCCAATATACTCGACATTTTCCCATCTCACCCTCCTCTTTATTCCATTAAAAATTACAGAACAATTGTTCAATTTCATGGATTGTGGCTGCCGGTACTAGAAATACCGACATCCAAAAAGTTTGCATAGAGTGAAGAACAGGGATGATGAGCTGACGTCTACCCCCATAAGAAAGAAATTTGTTTTTCCAATTCAACAAGCGAGATTTAAGTTTAATCACAAGAGGGTTGAAGTCACGTACCTTTAATCTAACTGGAGAGAGAGGAACTCCAAGGTAGCGAATAGGAAATACCCCCGGACGAAAAGGAAGGCATTTGCGAATGATATTTTGAACATCCAACCCGACATTCCCGAAAAACACTTCACTTTTTTCAAAACTCGGTGACAAACCCGAACGTTACTCAAACATTTGGAGAGCTCGTTTTATCACCTCAACTGAAGTAGCATCCCCCCGAGAAAAAATAAAAAGATCATCCGCAAACATAAATGGGTCAGCTTGATACCATCACATCCTTGATGGTACGTAAAATTCACCTCTTCATCAATACATTTTTTTAAAATCATCGACAATCCTTCCATAACCACCGTGAACAAGTACGAAGATAATGGATCCCCTTGTCGAAGTCCTCGCTTGCCATGAAAGAAACCCTCCGACTGTCGATTAACACAAATAGAGAAAGTTTTTTTTTTGAAGGAAAACTTCGGCAAATTTATAAAACGCAATAAATAGTTTTACAAAGCAACCAAACAGAAAGACCGCAACCTACAATAAAAGTCCCAAGGCCAAAGGAAACACCCCAACCGAGCCACAACAAGCCAAAATAAACAAAGCCCATAAGACWCAAACAAACAACCAAAGAAGATAAAAAAGAGAAGCGTAACCCAAACCATCGCCTCCCAGAACCAAAAACAAGCCTTCAAGTCAACCATAAGTAACCACAGGACGACACGCCAACCAATCTGCTCGAATGGAGATAGATTCCCTAATAACAGCAGTAAGATCCTGAGCCGTACGCTTAGTCGCAGAAAAAAGTCTTCTATTACGTTCTAGCCAAATATAGTAAACAGTAGCCGCCACAGCAAGTTTCTGCTTTAACAGATTCGGACGAGTATTAGGATCCGAAATAACTTGAACAATCTGTTCCCACCTTGAAGGCATACCCGTCATATCCACCATGAGTAAAACACTAGTCCATATAGCTCCAGCATACGAACATTGAAAGAATAAATGATCATGACTATCCAAACATTGACCACACAGTGAACACTCCATATCTGGGGGCTCATCCTTCCAGTGTAAGCGGTCTTGAGTCGGAAGCCTTCTCTGACAAGCCAACCAAAAACAGAAAGCATGCTTCGGAATATGACCCAAGAACCAAACCAATTTAGACCAAGGGATCACAGGATAATTACCATCTAAGGAGGCCAATCATCAGGCCAATTACCATTCCAGCTTATAATAAGATCACGAACCGTCGTTAAGGTAGAGAACCCACAAGAATGGACAAACCGGTAAGAGATAAACGCGGATAGAGGACCACAAGATAACCAAGCATCCTCCCAAGCATTCGTGTTCCGACCATCACCAATTTGAGAGAAACGAAACCGACGCAAATGACTCCGCAAGTCTAGTAGTTTACGAAAAACCCAAGACCAATTAGAATTCTTACGAACCATCCAAAAATTCGAAGARCGGAGATTATTACTATAAATCCAACGAACCCACATAGAATCCCGTCGCCTAACAATATCCCACACATGTTTGGCAAGTAAATCCCGATTCCAAGTGGAGAGTCTTTTAATTCCAAGACCCCCAGATTCCAGTGGCCTACAAACCATATCCCATGATAACCGACATCTACCACGCGGATCTTCCCTTGGAGCCCAAAGGAATTTACGAAATATAGATTCAAGATCATGAATGATACCAGAAGGAAATAAGAAAACCGACATCCAATGAAGCTGGAGAGATTGAAGAACCGATATAATAAGCTGACGCCTACCACCAAACGAAAGAAACTTAGATTTCCAATTAAGTATACGGTTCTTCACTCTAGCAATCAGCGGAGCATAGTCGCAAGACTTTAACCGAGATTGCGATAAAGGAACACCCAAATATCGAACAGGAAAAACACCAAGCTTGAAGGGAAGGCATTCAAGGATAGCTGCTTTAATGTTGGAAGGAACATTCCCAAAATAAATGTCACTTTTTTCAAGACTAGGCGCTAATCCCGAATAATTCTGAAAAAGAGCCAGAGCTTTTTTAAGCACTTCAACAGAAAGGACATCCCCTTTTGTAAAGACAAATAAATCATCCGCAAAACATAAGTGAGTCAAATCCAGATCCTCACAACCCCGATGATAACCAAAATCAGCAGCCTCACGAATACACTTTTGGAGTAGCAGAGAAAATCCCTCCATAACAATCGTAAACAGATAGGGGGACAACGGATCACCCTGACGAAGACACCTCCCTCCAAGAAAAAAACCATGGGAGTTACCATTAATGGCTATAGAATAAGAAGGAGTCGACACCATCTCTTTTATCCACTTGACCATAACAGGGTGAAATCCCAAACCTTCAAGCATAACAAAAAGGAACCGCCAATCCACAGTATCATAAGCTTTTCGTATATCAATTTTGAACGCACAACGAGGCGGACCCGTATTAGATTGATAACCAGACACAAGTTCATGCGCCATAAGGATATTATCCGTAATCCTTCTCCCCGGAATAAAAGCCGATTGAGCTTTATCAATTAAAAAATCCAAAGATCCCTTCATTCTATTATTCACAATGACCTTACTAATGCATTTATAAAGCACAGTACAGCATGCTATAGGCCGGTAATCCGTGACTTTTGAAGCATTAATAGATTTAGGGATCAGACATAAAAGCGTATGATTCAAGCTCTTAGGAAGATTACCTCGGTAAAAGAAATTGTGAATTGCAGTCTCCACATCACGGCCAACAATGTCCCAAGCCGCTTTGAAAAACTTAGAACAAAACCCATCAGACCCAGGTGCTTTATAATTACCAATGCTAAACATAGCATTTTTAATTTCTTCATTTTGAATTGGTCTGATTATATGGTTAGCTTCCGCCAATGAAAGTTTACGCATGAAAACATCATTAGTGATAGTCAGATCAGAAGAAACATACCTCGATCCCAGAAAGCTTTTAAAATGATCCACAAAAACATTAGGCACATCATCACCATAGGCATAAGTTCCATCACTTGTACACACAGACTGAATAGAATTGTAATGATGCCGTTCTTTAATCACTTTATGGAAGAATTTTGTATTCAAATCACCTTCATTCAACCAAGCAATTTTGGCACGTTGATTCACGGCACAATTCTCATCCCAACATGCATTTTGATACGCAATCTGAATATGACCCAACTCTTGGCCTAGCTCAACATTAGACGGATCATTATCAACATCCATCTGGATACGATCAAGTTCAGTCTTCAAAAAGGCAACACGCTTACCAAGGTTGCCATAAGAATGACGAAGTTTCCGAAGAGGACTCTTYAGCGCTTTTAAATGAGAAGTCACTCGAAACATAAAAGTACCCTCGATATTTTTTTCCCATTCCTCCTTTACAACTTGAAGAAAACCTGGATGTTCAGTCAAGAAATTGTCAAATTTAAACCCATTTCTTTTTTTCCAA
>NW_020200814.1:64899-72930 GCF_001531365.2 Cynara cardunculus var. scolymus
GGGCATTACAAACATTAGCCCCATATACAAAAGAAGCGAAAATATAATGTTGACTACCCCGAACAAGCACCTTACAATTTAAAAATTGATTATGAGCCTCTAAAACCATGACATCTAAAATTCGAGCATCCCAAGCAAGGATTATACGAGTACCATAATCACTCATGTTTTGATTAGAAACCCAATTCCTCTGACCGAAAGAGTTATAGAAAACACTTTCAAGAGAATCCTTAGAAACATGAGATTCGACAATGGAGCATAAACTCACATCATTACAATGAATTTTAGTACCTCTTTTTGTTTAACCGGAGAATTAAGCCCCCGGATATTCCATGAAGCAAATTTCATCATGAAGAAGGGTTTAGACTTTCTCCTTGCTCCCTATTAATCCGATTATCCCCCTGAACATCAGTCAGATCATTGACCACCTCATCAAGAGAGTCCACCCGAGAAGTCTCTTCCCCTAACGGCTCAAGCACCCCAAACCGATTAGAATCAACATTGTTTAGCACAACCCCTCGTCTCGGCAACCAAAAATTTTTAATCACAGAAGAAATAAGTGGGGTAGGAGTAGACATAGTATGGTGCGAAGACTTAGACCCAACGCATCCCTCCCCGCTGGCAAAGAAGGATCCATCAACTCAACATTATTAGAAACCATAGAATCTTCTATTTCCCTTTCTTGACTTACAACATTCACTCCCAAGGACGCTTCAAGAGGGTTTGAGTCCTTTCTTCCATTATCCGATTTACCATTAGAATGATCGGCTTTATTTCCACCTTTAACCCGCCATTGTTTTTTCACCACTCTAGTAAACCCATCAGCATCTTTACGGCAATCAATTTGTTTACCTTTATTCAAACTAGCTGCTTTAACACACAACGAGAGTTTGTGACCAAAAAATTGACAATGGGAACATTGAATCGGTTCCCATAAGTATTCTACTTGAATTTGCACACTTTCGGGTTCTCCACCATTTATGTTTGGGATTTCAACATCAATTTTCCRTTTTAGGTCACCCACAGCCCAAACCTCAACAAGAACTTTAGCAAAACCAGGCCGGCCCCAATTAAGAAACTTAGATTTCCAATTAAGTATACGGTTCTTCACTCTAGCAATCAGCGGAGCATAGTCGCAAGACTTTAACCGAGATTGCGATAAAGGAACACCCAAATATCGAACAGGAAAAACACCAAGCTTGAAGGGAAGGCATTCAAGGATAGCTGCTTTAATGTTGGAAGGAACATTCCCAAAATAAATGTCACTTTTTTCAAGACTAGGCGCTAATCCCGAATAATTCTGAAAAAGAGCCAGAGCTTTTTTAAGCACTTCAACAGAAAGGACATCCCCTTTTGTAAAGACAAATAAATCATCCGCAAAACATAAGTGAGTCAAATCCAGATCCTCACAACCCCGATGATAACCAAAATCAGCAGCCTCACGAATACACTTTTGGAGTAGCAGAGAAAATCCCTCCATAACAATCGTAAACAGATAGGGGGACAACGGATCACCCTGACGAAGACCCCTCCCTCCAAGAAAAAAACCATGGGAGTATCATAAGCTTTCCATGAAAGAAACCCTCCGACTGTCCATTAACACAAATAGAGAAAGTTGGCGATGAGATTAGAGACTTTATCCAATTAAGCATAACTGGATGAAATCCCATTCCCTTTAGCATCCCAAGAAGATACTGCCAGTCAACAGTATCATAAGCTTTCCGTATATCAATCTTAAACGCACATTTTGGCTCCCCCTGTAGTTTCTGATAACCTGCGACAAGCTCATGCGCCATTAGAATATTATCAGTTATCTAACGTTCAGGAATGAACACAGATTGAGCCTTGCTAATAAGTACATCCAATGAGCCTTTCATCCTATCAGCAATAATTTTACTGATACATTTAAGCAACACATTACAACAAGCGATGGGCCGATAATCAATTACACATGAAGCATTTGGAACCTTCGGAACAAGGCAAAGCAGAGTATGATTCAACTGGTACTCTAAATTTCCTGAGTAGAAGAAATTATGTACCGCAATAAGCACATCCTTACCAACCACACTCCAAGCCGCTTTAAAGAACTTTGACGAGAACCCATCAGAACCTGGAGCCTTGTCATTCCCAATATCAAAAAGAGCATTCTGTATATCCATATCCGTAATAGGTTTGATTAAATGCAGAGAGTCCGATAAAGCTAAAGAATGAGCAAACGAACAATCCGCCATAGAAGGATGAACCAGCGTATTTGAAGAACCCAGAATACCTTCGAAATGATTTAAAAATGCTTTTTGAACATCATGATGTTCAAAAACAGTACCAAAAGAATCCTTAATAGTAGCAATATGGCTCCTATTGCGCTTCTCACTCATTGCATGAAAGAAGAACTTAGAGTTACCATCCCCTTCATTTAACCAATAACAAGAGGTGAGCAATGTCCTCTTTCAGCATATCATTAAACGGATCTAGATCACAAGCCAATTGAGCAACATCAAGTTCCGTTTTTAAAGAAGCCACCTTCTTATCCAGACACCCATAAGAATTTCTAAGCCGACGGCAAACCCCTTTCATCTCTTGCAATTTTCGAAGAACTTTCTTCATATATGACCCATGCTGAGGTTTCTTCCACACGCCCTCCACGGATTTAAGGAAATCCACATGAGATGTCAAGAAATTATCTAATTTGAAACCACGATGTCTAATTCGTCTTCCCACTTTAAAGAAAGAATTCCCGGAGAATGATCTGAGATCCCCCTTGGTTCAAAGAAAACCGAGGCGTCCCCAAATCTGTCAATGAACGCTAAGTTTTCCAAAATACGGTCTAATTTACGGATTATACCTTCTCCCCCAGAAGGTTTATGCGTCCAAGTATATTGGCACCCCTGGTACGTGATATCAAAAAGCTCTACCTCTTCCAGGCAAAGAAGAAACTCCTCCATATCCGAGTTACGTTTAGATGATCCTCCCAATCCATCATGAGGGAAAAACATTGAATTAAAATCACCCATCACAATCCATGCTTTCCTATGAGTAAAAGCATTGAATTTTCCAATATCCCGCCAAAGAACCCTCCTTTCCACTCCCGTATTACAACCATAAACAAAAGTAATAAATATAGGCTCAGGATGACCAATAATCCAAATTTCACAATGTACATATTGTAAATGCGGCTCGATCATTATCAAGGACAAAACAGACGGGTCCCATGCAATAATAATACGAGTTCCTTGATCACACATTAACCCATTTGTTATCCAGCTCCACCTACCAAACAGTCTACCACACACTTCTCCCGTATGTCTTTGTAGAACTTTTAGACTCAATGATGCAACATAAAGAAAGACTTTACATGAATAAGATCATGTACCTCTTTTTGCTTTATTAGGGCATTTAGACCCCTAATATTCCAAGAAGCGAACTTTATCATTGGGAATCTGAAGTGAGCATCTCCTCCTACTTCTTTCCACAGTATGCCCCTCAGTATCAATTATTTCCATATCATCATCATCATCATCACTAGAGTCATTAGAATCTAATGAGGAAAACCTATTACTCGTAGACGTTGAGTTTACAACACCGCGTCTCGACTGAAATGCTTGAACCACCGCTTTAACAAATTCCGGACCCTCCTTTGATGGAAGTGGTACCTTCAAATGATCTTCTCTTCCTCTTGGTGTTCTCCCAGCATCCACAGTACAATATTGACTCTCCACATGTCCTACACTTTCCCCAACTAAGACTGCCGAAGCAGCAGTCTTGACAACATCTTTATCCTTTAGAGCCACAATCGGGAAAGGCGGTACCTCACTAACCTGCTTTATGGTACCCACACCAAATAACGTATCAGGAGTCACAGAAACCTCACCTGGAGTAGCTGCCTGAGCGCCAGTACTAGGTCCAGAAGTAGTCTTCGGTCTCCAATGTTTTCTTTTAGGTGTTTTAAAACCATCAATATTTGATGATATTAAATTCTCCTTTTGCTTTCTTATATCCCCTTTCATACAAGAAGAAGTTCGATGTCCCAATACTTTGCACTTAGAACATTGGGATGGCACCCAATCATACTCCAAAACCACCTTTATCACATCTTCACCAGTACCCGAAAGCCTCGGTATTACCACTTCGATTTCCCACTGTATCTCACCCACGGCCCAAACATCCACCAAAACTTTAGCAAAATTTGTTCTTCCCCAAGCTTTATCACAAGTACTAGCTGTACAAGCATCCAAACGCAAAGGAACTCCAACTGCACTTGTAATACGGCTAATACCCTCTCTATTGAACGCAACAAGAGGGATGTTAAAAAATTTAATGCATAAAGGACACGAGGAATGCTCAGGTTTATGCAATCCCTTAGAAGGGTCCCATGTTGAGACAAAAAGTGGCATCCCTCTAATCATGAGGGGTGACGATTCAACAACTTGATTACAACCACCATCATCATTAAACCGAAAAAAGAAATAACCAAGTTCATTTACCTTGGCGTCTAAGAAACCAAACTTCCCCATGCATGTTGAACCGCACGAAGAACAATGGGAAAAGGAAGTCGAGGTCCCAAAAAATACCCGTAAAGAACCGACTGAAAAGATTTAGCCATACCTCTCGTAGCTTCCAACGRAAAATGAATCCTAGGTTTCACACTCTTTTCAACCGAAAAATAAGTCAGCTCTTGTTTTGGAGTACCTCCCACTATTGCAGCAAACAACTTTTGTGTTTACGGACGAGGCACACCCATAACTGCAGGAGAAAGGCGTTCCCATACCGATACCCTTTTATTGATTCTAACATTATCCCCAACCGTCGACAAGACCGCCTCCTTGACACCCCCATGCAATGGATCTCCATGCAAAGCACAAGAAACCGTCTCACCTAGGATTACATCGGCGAAATCCTGTGATGAGGGTTCTTCCAATATTGCATCCGCAAAATCAACCATCTTCACCTAAAAGCAGGACAACCTAGTTCCCTTAATCCCAGATCAAGAAGCCGTGGTGCTGAAACCCTCTTAGAGTGTTCTTAATAAAATAAACGAAGACCTCACAAGAAGGTGCTGAATATTCTATCAAGTTACCCTTCGAAGGTAACGAAGACCTCGGAAACACTTGACACAAGAATAAGAGACCAGGAAAGCCCAACAAGAGACAACAACAAAACGAACCAAACTCACCAAAACTGAGACAGCAAAATAGCAAAGAGTCCTAACAAATACACAAGCAGCCGCTTAAACTCACGAAACAGGCTACCTAAACCACTCGTACGAAGCAACCAACAGCAGGTTAACAAATCACCTAACACAGCAGCTCAAGGTGCTGGAACCGGACAACAGCTGTAAACACTGCTAAGAACAAGACCAGCAGCTGTAGAACCGAGCACAGCAGCACATTCCAACAACCAGGATCCAGAGTTTAAATCACCGCACACAATAGTAAACAGAAGCCAGGCAAGAGCATGCAGATAACCAGCGCAAAATGCACATAAAATAATGCCCAGCAAACAGATGCACCAKAAAAAAACCAACGATACTTTGGAAATATAACAGTCAAAGAAACACCAGATCCAGATCGCATACTCTTCACAACCGAGAAAAGGTTTCAAACATAGCAGGTCTGCTCGGATCCTGGAACGAACGACAAACTGCAACAGTCCCAAAACCACAGCCCACAAACTCGGCAGAACCAACTAACTAATTAAACAGCAAAAAGAAAGATCGGTAACCAACAACGACCGATCAAATTCTATAACGCAGCAAACAAACCAGGATCAAAAAACAGCAGCAAAAACCCAGAAAAGAAGAGAAAACAGAAGGGGACAGCAGCCAACACCTTAAACAACAGCCGATGGAGCTGAATGGAAAGCCGAGACTAAACACAGCAGCTGAAACCGAGCAACCAGAAAACTGCAGAAAAACCGTCAAACAGCAGCTAGAGAACCAACCAGACCCAGAAAAGGAACTAACAGGCCGGCCTCCCAACTCGCAGGAATGAACCCGCAACACAACAGCCCGCACCCGCAGAAACCTCGAACAGCAGCAGCTAGATCAAGAAGCCACACAACAGCCAGCACCGGTAGGAAGAAATAGACCAGCAAGGACACTAGAACCAGCCAGAAAAGCACAAACCAGTAGCAGCAACAAAGAGATACTAGCAGCACCAAACTCGAACAGCAGCAGCTAGACAACCGCACTAAGAAACGAGACGGCAAACCAGCTAGATACCCCTACACTTGGACGGCAGAATGAAGAAGGTGCAGCAAAGGCACATAAAATCATAAACCAGAAAAAGTCAACTACAAACCCGCAGCAAGAACCCAAAGAAGAAACTAACAGCAACAAAAAAGGACAGAAGCTAAGGACCCGCCTGGAACCAGCAGACAGCCTAAAGACCAGGCCAAAGAAGAAACCAGCGGGTAAAAGGGAGTCTGCTACTTCTTTTGCAGGCGCAAACAGCTACGACGCAGGCAAGAGAGCACACTATATTGTAGGTCAAAACCAGAAAGCCAGGATGGCAAAGGGTTACCCCGGTGCGCAACCACAAATCGGAAAGCAAAAGTCGCGATCAAAGTCACAAACCAGCACAGGACCACCTTCTTTGCGACAGGACCGATGGAACCAAGCAGCAAGAAACCCTAAAACTGACCACAGCCTAACAAAACAGGAGATGACCAAGCTGAACCTTAACAGCTGTGAAGAAAGCTGGCCAAAACAGGAAGAAAACCGAGCAGCTCACCAGGAAAATGACATCAAACAGAAAACTCCACAGCCTGAAAAAACCATCGAAGAGGCAAACCCCAAAGCCACTATCACACCCTATACGGTCTAATGAGACTAATTATGACCTAGGTAGTGTCATGTTGACCCAATTGGATTCCTCAAGGAGAAATATGTCCATTATATCCACAAACACCAAATGGACCCGTTAAGGACCTTTAAGACCCATTCTACCACAATCTCCCATTAACTTCTGATTAGACTAATTATGACACGTTTAGTATCATTATAACTCAATTAGTGTTATAACCATGTTTGAGACAACCTGGGATTGAGGTAATTTATAAATGTTTATTATGTGGATTATGTGAAATATGCATACCAAAGTAGAAATGCATGAACTATATATGTGAACATGATATTGTGTATGCATATATGTGAATAGATGACATGACATATATGATTAATACATGCATACATGTGGTGTGAAGCATACATGAGGTGGTGCTTATTGTGATAAACTATTCGGGTGGAATCATTATTCTATTATTTAAAGCTTATATCTTAATGGTTAAGAAATCATGAATTTTATAATGCAAAACCGCCACCCAAGGATATTTCTATTGGACAAAAGCTTTCACCGCCTTTGAAGTTTTATTATTAAAATCCTCCACCGCCTAGGTGAGGATATTTAAAGAAGAGTTTGATAAGGTTATCCTTATCACTGTCACTTTCTTATCACTCTCTTAGAAAAGAACCTGTGTGTGAGTTAAGGTGTTCTTCAAGATTATGTGTTAAGAATAAAGCTTTTGCTGTGTGATTTTCATCAAGAAAGCTGTTTGATAAGGTGAGTCTTCTTTTGAAACTATCGTTGGTTATAAACTGTGAGTAGTTTTGAAACTGATTCCTTTATGTATTTGTGGCTTAATTGTTGAATCTGGATTYCGAAGATGTTATACTGTTTTAAACAGCAGATAAGCTGTTACTGTTTCGAATATGTTTCTGAGTAAAAAGGATGCAGATTAATGTTTTAAACAGTTTGGTTTATGATTCTGTTTTGAGGATCTAAGTGAGTTTTAAACTACCGTTGAGTATAAACTATGATTTTCAAACTACCGTTGATTATCAACTGTTGAGTTTGATATTGGTTTTGAAGTTAAGATGATAAACTATTTCTAACAGTTTTATGATGTTGTTATTTTGGAATCTGGTTTTGATAAATATGAAACAGATTTGTGTTCTTCAACAGCTTTGAGAAGTTGCTACTTGAATCTATTTTGGAACTGTTTTGAAAAGAATTAAACAGTATCTGGGTTTTAAAA